>NC_140006.1:40490485-40539615 GCF_964263955.1 Coregonus lavaretus
CATGAGACGGAGTCTACAACCCACACAAGTGGCTCAGGTAGTGCAGCTCATCCAGGATGGCACATCAATGCGAGCTGTGGCAAGAAGGTTTGCTGTGTCTGTCAGCGTAGTGTCCAGAGCATGGAGGCGCTACCAGGAGACAGGCCAGTACATCAGGAGACGTGGAGGAGGCCATAGGAGGGCAACAACCCAGCAGCAGGACTGCTACCTCCGCCTTTGTGCAAGGAGGAGCAGGAGGAGCACTGCCAGAGCCCTGCAAAATGACCTCCAGCAGGCCACAAATGTGCATGTGTCTGCTCAAACGGTCAGAAACAGACTCCATGAGGGTGGTATGAGGGCCCGACGTCCACAGGTGGGGGTTGTGCTTACAGCCCAACACCGTGCAGGACGTTTGGCATTTGCCAGAGAACACCAAGATTGGCAAATTCGCCACTGGCGCCCTGTGCTCTTCACAGATGAAAGCAGGTTCACACTGAGCACATGTGACAGACGTGACAGAGTCTGGAGACGCCGTGGAGAACATTCTGCTGCCTGCAACATCCTCCAGCATGACCGGTTTGGCGGTGGGTCAGTCATGGTGTGGGGTGGCATTTCTTTGGGGGGCCGCACAGCCCTCCATGTGCTCGCCAGAGGTAGCCTGACTGCCATTAGGTATCGAGATGAGATCCTCAGACCCCTTGTGAGACCATATGCTGGTGCGGTTGGCCCTGGGTTCCTCCTAATGCAAGACAATGCTAGACCTAATGATCGGCTATGAAAAGCCAACTGAGAGACCTGAGCCCTAGGACCATACGTCGGGACTACCGGCCGTGGTGACTCCTTGCTGTCCCCAGTCCGCCTGGCCTTGCTGCTATTCCAGTTTCAACTGTTCTGCCTGCGGTTATGGAACCCCTACCTGTCCCAGACCTGCTGTTTTCAACTCTTAATGATCGGCTATGAAAAGCCAACTGAGATTTATTCCTGATTATTATTTGACCATGCTTGTCACTTATGAACATTTTTGAACATCTTGGCATGGTTCTGTTATAATCTCCACCCGGCACAGCCAGAAGAGGACTGGCCACCCCTCATAGCCTGGTTCCTCTCTAGGTTTCTTCCTAGGTTTTGGCCTTTCTAGGGAGTTTTTCCTAGCCACCGTGCTTCTACACCTGCATTACTAGCTGTTTGGGGTTTTAGGCTGGGTTTCTGTACAGCACTTCGAGATATTAGCTGATGTAAGAAGGGCTATATAAAATAAAATTGATTGATTGATTGATTGACCTCATGTGGCTAGAGTGTGTCAGCAGTTCCTGCAAGAGGAAGGCATTGATGCTATGGACTGGCCCGCCCGTTCCCCAGACCTGAATCCAATTGAGCACATCTAGGACATCATGTCTCGCTCCATCCACCAACGCCACGTTGCACCACAGACTGTCCAGGAGTTGGCGGATGCTTTAGTCCAGGTCTGGGAGGAGATCCATCAGGAGATCATCCGCCACCTCATCAGGAGCATGCCCAGGCGTTGTAAGGAGGTCATACAGGCACGTGGAGGCCACACACACTACTGAGCCTCATTTTGACTTGTTTTAAGGACATTACATCAAAGTTGGATCAGCCTGTAGTGTGGTTTTCCACTTTAATTTTGAGGGTGACTCCAAATCCAGACCTCCATGGGTTGATAAATGTAATTTCCATTGATAATTTTTGTGTGATTTTGTTGTCAGCACATTCAACTATGCAAAGAAAAAAGTATTTAATAAGATTATTTCATTCATTCAGATCTAGGATGTGTTATTTTAGTGTTCCCTTTATTTTTTTGAGCAGTGTATATACAGTACCAGTCAAAATTTGGACACTATTTTCTACATTGTAGAATAATAGTGAAGACATCAAAACTATGAAATAACATATATGGAATCATGTAGTGACTAAAAAAGTGTTAAACAAATCAAAATACATTTTTTTTTTCAGATTCTTCAAATATCCACCCTTTGCCTTGATGACAGCATTGCACACTCTTGGCATTCTCTCAACCAGCTTCATGAGCTAGTCACCTGGAATGCATTTCAATTAACAGGTGTGCCTTCTTAAAAGTTAATTTGTGGAATTTCTTTCCTTCTTAATGCGTTTCAGCCAATCAGTTGTGTTGTGACAAGGTGGGGGGGGGGGGGTATACAGAAGATAGCCCTATTTGGTAAAATACCAAGTCCATATTATGGCAAGAACAGCTCAAATAAGCAAAGAGAAATGACAGTCCATCATTACTTTAAGACACGAAGGTCAGTCAATACGGAACATTTCAAGAACTTTGAAAGTTTCTTCAAGTGCAGTCGCAAAAACCCTCAAGCACTATGATGAAACTGGCTCTCATGAGGACCACCACAGGAATGGAAGACCCAGAGTTACCTCTGCTGCAGAGGATACGTTTATTAGAGTTACAAGCCTCAGAAATTGCAGCCCAAATAAATGCTTCACAGAGTTCAAGTAACAGACACATCTCTACATCAACTGTTCAGAGGAGACTGTGTGAATCAGGCCTTCATGGTCGAATTGCTGCAAAGAACCCACTACTAAAGGACACCAATAAGAAGAAGAGACTTGCTTGGGTGAAGAAACACTAGCAATGGACATTAGACCGGTTGAAATGTGTCCTTTGGTCTGGGGTCCAGATTGGAGATTTTTGGTTCCAACCGCCGTGGCTTTGTGAGACGCGTGTGGGTGAACGGATGATCTCTGCATGTGTATTTCCCACCGTAAAGCATGGAGGAGGAGGTGTTATGGTGTGGGGGGTGCTTTGCTGGTGACACTGTCTGTGATTTATTTAGAATTCAAGGCACACTTAACCAGCATGGCTACCACAGCATTCTGCAGTGATACGCCATCCCATCTGGTTTGGGCTTAGTGGGACTATCATTTGTTTTTCAACAGGACAATGACCCAACACACCTCCAGGCTGTGTAAGGGCTATTTGACCAAGAAGGAGAGTGATGGAGTGCTGCATCAGATGACCTGGCCTCCACAATCCCCCAATCTCAACCCAATTGAGATGGTTTGGGATGAGTCAGACCGCAGAGTGAAGGAAAAGCATCCAACAAGTGCTCAGCATATGTGGGAACTCCTTCAAGACTGTTGGAAAAGCATTCCAGGTGAAGCTGGTTGAGAGAATGCCAAGAGTGTGCAAAGCTGTCATCAAGGCAAAGGGTGGCTATTTGAAGAATCTGAAATATAAAATGTGACTTTTTGGATTACTACATGATTCCATATGTGTTATTTCATTGTTTTGATGTCTTCGTTATTATTCTACAATGTAGAAAATAGTAAAAATAAAGAAAAACCCTTGAATGAGTAGGTTTTGACTGGTAGTGTATATTTACCCATCTACCAATCACTACCCTTCTTTGCAAGGCATTGAAAAACATCCCTGATCTTTGTGGTTGAATCTGTGCTTGAAATTCATTATTCGATTGAGGGACCTTACAGATAATTGTATGTGTGGGGTACAGAGATGGGGTTGTCATTAAAATGTTAACATTTACATTTACATTTTAGTCATTTAGCAGACGCTCTTATCCAGAGCGACTTACAGTTAGCACATACATTATTTTTATCGAACCCACAACCCTGGCGTTGCAAACGCCATGCTCTACCAACTGAGCTACATCCCCTGCGTTAACCACTATTATTGAACACTGAATGAGTCCATGCAACTTATTATGTGATTTGTTAAGCACATTGTTACTCCCGAATATATTTAGGCTTGCCCTAACAAAGGAGTTGAATATTGACTGAAGACATTTCAGCTTTACACTTGTTATTAATGTTTAAAAAAAGAATCTACAAAATAAATTCCACTTTGACATTATGGGGTATTGTATGTAGATCAGTGACACAAAATAATAATAATAATAATAGTAAACCATTTTGAATTCAGGCTGTAACACAACAAAATGTGGATAAAGTCAAGGGGTGTGAATACTTTCTGAAGGCACTGTATGCAAACAAACGTGCACACACACACACACACACACACACACACACACAGAATAGAGAACCAGATGTTTGTTTCTCTCCCCTTTGATAGTAATGAGGGGCTTTTCTTCCCTTGATCTGAAGCTAGTACTAATTTGACTGGTGCTCCTTGACGCTTTGAAATGCAAGAGAGATGGTCACTTTGTTATGGTGAGCATACACACGTCATTGCATACGTGCTAGCATGCAGACACACACACACACATACACACACCTCTGCATTCAGTGCTTTCAGAAAGTATTCATACCCCTTGACTTATTCCACATTTTGTTGTGTTACAGCCTGAATTCAAAATTGATTAAATCTTTATTTTATCTCACCCATCTACACACAATACCCCAGAATGACAAAGTGAAAACATGTTTCATTTTATTTTTGCAAATCTATTGAAATACAGAAATATCTCATTTACATTAGTATTCACACCCGAGTCAATACTTTGTAGAAGCACCTTTGGCAGCGATTACAGCTGTGAGTCTTTCTGGGCATGTCTCTAAGAGCTTTCCACACATGAATTGTACAATATTTGCCCATTATTCTTTTCAAAATTCTTCAAGCTCTGTCAAATTGGTTGTTGATTGCTAGACAACCATTATCAGTTCTTGCCATAGATTTTCAAGTAGATTTAATTAAAAACTGTAACTCGGCCACTCATGATCATTCAGTCTTCTTGGTAAGCAACTCCAGTGTAGATTTGGACTTGTGTCCTTACTCTCTCTCCGTCATTAGGTTAGTATTGTGGAGTAACTACAATGTTGTTGATCCATCCTAAGCTTTCTCCTATACATTTATATAGTCATTTACAATCAGTGCATTCAATTAAGATATGTAAAACAACCACGTATTGTTTCGGAATTTGTGCCAAACTTCTCTGTCTATGAATACTTGCTGTTGCTGTACCGCTACACGCACACACACACACACACACACACACACACACACACACACACACACACACACACACACACACACACACACACACACACACACACACACACACACACACACACACACACACACACAGGTTTTTAAATTCTATAATTTGTGCCAAACCATTTTCCTTTTCATGTCCCTAAAACGATGAATTCTCAGATGACTCCTTCTCAGGCAAACACAGATCGACATAACAGTAAAATGTACATATGCTACAAACAGCTTTTTTTGGCCTCCATTTTCTAAAGAAAGAGAATAAAGTGATGTAATCAATAGGTTGGTGGCTATGACTGAGCGCTGACCCTGGAGGTCACAGGTCACTCTGGTCCTCAACTACACGATGGGGTGAGGCCATTAAGAACCATGGAAAGTGGCCATAATCCATTTGAAGAGGACCCTCTCAGTGTGTGTGTGTGTGTGTGTGTATATGTGGTCTTGAGTGAGTGAGTGTGATCATACGAGTGTGTGTGTGCCCAAATATGTGTGTGTGTGTGTGCGTGTGCTCTTGAGAGAGTGAGCGTGATCATCCGTGTTTGTGTGTGTGTGTGTGTGTGTGTGTGTGTGTGTGTGTGTGTGTGTGTGTGTGTGTGTGTGTGTGTGTGTGTGTGTGTGTGTGTGTGTGTCCGAGTGTGTGTTCTTACCACACTCCTTCTTGGGCTCATCAGAGCGGTCCTTGCAGTCCTTGACGTTGTCACACACCTTGGCTCTGTCGATACACTCTCCGTTCTTACACAGGAACTTCAGGGGCCCCTCACACTTAGTGGCTGTGGCAGGAAGACATGGGGAAATACTTTTACTACAGACAGATAGCCAGGCAGACATGCACAGACAGACAGGTACAGACAGACAGACACCCAGTCAGCCAGACATATATAGCCACTGAGTAAGGAAGTCGGCCAGCCAGACAGACATACATACAGACACAAAGACAGCCAAGCCAGTAAAACAGGACAGACAGCCAGTCAGGCAGACGGCCGTCCAGACATCCAGCCAGCTATTCAGCCAGAAATTCAGCCAGCCAGCCAGACACACACACAGCCAGCATGCCAGACATATAGAGCCAGCCAGCCAGTCAAACACATAGAGCCAGCCAGCCAAACATAGAGCCAGCAAGCCAGACATATAGAGCCAGCCAGCCAGCCAGTCATATAGAGCCAGCCAGTCAGACATATAGAGCTAGCCAGCCAGTCATCCAGACATATAGAGCCAGCCAGTCAAACATATAGAGCCAGCCAGCCAACCAGACATATAGAGCCAGCCAGTCAGATATATAGAGCCAGCCAGCCAGCCAGACATATAGAGCCAGCCAGCCAGCCAGACATATAGAGCCAGCCAGCCAGCCAGACATATAGAGCCAACCAGCCAGTCAGACATATAGAGCCAGCCAGCCAGCCAGACATATAGAGCTAGCCAGCCAGTCATCCAGACATATAGAGCCAGCCAGTCAAACATATAGAGCCAGCCAGCCAGCCAGACATATAAAGCCAGCCAGTCAGACATATAGAGCCAGCCAGCCAGTCAGACATATAAAGCCAACCAGCCAGCCAGACATATAGAGCCAACCAGCCAGCCAGACATATAGAGCCAGCCAGTTAGTCAAACATATAGAGCCAGCCAGTCAGACATATAGAGCCAGCCAGCCAGTCAGACATATAAAGCCAACCAGCCAGCCAGACATATAGAGCCAACCAGCCAGCCAGACATATAGAGCCAACCAGCCAGTCAGACATATAGAGCCAGCCAGCCAGCCAGACATATAAAGCCAACCAGCCAGCCAGACATATAGAGCCAGCCAGCCAGCCAGACATATAAAGCCAACCAGCCAGCCAGACATATAGAGCCAACCAGCCAGCCAGACATATAAAGCCAACCAGCCAGCCAGACATATAGAACCAGCCAGTCAGTCAAACGTATAAAGCCAACCAGCCAGTCAGACATATAGAGCCAACCAGTCAGTCAAACATATAAAGCCAGCCAGCCAGTCAAACATATAAAGCCAGCCAGCCAGTCAAATATATAGAGCCAGCAAGCCAGCCAGACATATAGAGCCAGCCAGTCAGTCAAACATATAAAGCCAGCCAGCCAGTCAAACATATAAAGCCAGCCAGCCAGTCAAATATATAGAGCCAACCAGCCAGCCAGACATATAGAGCCAGCCAGTCAGTCAAACATATAAAGCCAGCCAGCCAGTCAAACATATAAAGCCAGCCAGCCAGTCAAATATATAGAGCCAGCAAGCCAGCCAGACATATAGAGCCAGCCAGCCAGCCAGACATATAGAGCCAGCCAGTCAGTCATCCATCCAACAAACCAAGCAACCATGCAGCCAGCCAGCAAGCCACACACACACACACACACACACACACACACACACACACACACACAAACACAGACACACACACACACACACACAGCCTCCCAGCCAGGGGTCTACACATACCGTTGACACAGCCAGCCTCATCACTCTGGTCAGGACAGTCATGGACCTTGTTACACTGCTTGGTACCGTGGATACAGGAGCCGTCTCCACACTGGAACTCATCTGGCCTGCACGTCAGTAGGGCTGTAACACACACACACGGATACACACAGACGCACACACACGGATACACACAGACACACACACACGGATACACATGGACACACACACACGGATACACACAGACGCACACACACGGATACACATGGACACACACACACATATACACACAGACGCACACACACGGATACACACAGACACACACACACGGATACACATGGACACACACACACGGATACACACAGACGCACACACACGGATACACATGGACACACACACACATATACACACAGACGCACACACACGGATACACACAGACACACACACACGGATACACACAGACACACACACACGGATACACACAGACGCACACACACGGATACACACGGATAAACACAGACATACACACACAGATACACACAGACACACACACACAGATACACACGCACACACACGTATACACACAGACACACACACACGGATACACACAGACACACACACACGTATACATACAGACACACACACACAGATACACACGCACACACATGGATACACACAGACGCACACACACGGATACACACAGACACACACACACGGATACACACAGACACACACACACACGGATACACACAGAAAGAAGAGAAGAAGAGAATGTTAAACACTAAAGAACTGAGCACTGAACTGAGCACTGAACTGAGCACTGAACTGAGCACTGAACTGAGGACTGAACTGAGCACTGAACTGAGAACTGAGCACTGAACTGAGGACTGAACTGAGCACTGAATGAACTGAGGACTGAACTGAGCACTGAACTGAGGACTGAACTGAGCACTGAACTGAGGACTGAACTGAGGACTGATCTGAAGACTGAACTGAGGACTGAACTGAGGACTGAACTGAGGACTGAACTGAGCACTGAATGAACTGAGGACTGAACTGAGCACTGAATGAACTGAGGACTGAACTGAGCACTGAACTGAGGACTGAACTGAGGACTGAACTGAGCACTGAACTGAGCACTGAACTGAGCACTGAACTGAGGACTGAACTGAGCACTGAACTGAGGACTGAACTGAGGACTGAACTGAGCACTGAACTGAGCACTGAACTGAGCACTAAACTGAGGACTGAACTGAGGACTGAACTAAGCACTGAACTGAGCACTGAACTGAGCACTGAACTGAGGACTGAACTGAGCACTGAACTGAGCACTGAACTAAGCACTGAACTGAGGACTCAAGAAGCACACATACAAATGTAGCACACACAGACACACAGACACACAGACACACAGACAGACAGACACACAGACAGACAGACCCCTCTACACACACTCAATCCATTGCGGGGCATTAGCTGTGCCTAGCAGGAGAAGCAGTTAACCCGTGGGCTCTGTGATATATGATCTTCAGTATCCTGCCCCAAGATGGAAGCCGCTGTGGAGCCGTGTCCAGCCCCCAGTCACCATTAATTCCCATGCCCAGACATGAAACTCCATTCCAGAGCCCACTAAAAAGCAATATTATATAAAGCATGGGGGGATGATTTAGTGTTATCAGGAGATAGAGAACAGTGTGTGTAGCTGAGCCAACAGACAGACAGTGATTCTCTTCCCCAGGCAGTGTGTGTGTGTGTGTGTGTGTGTGTGTGTGTGTGTGTGTGTGTGTGTGTGTGTGTGTGTGTGTGTGTGTGTGTGTGTGTGTGTGTGTTTATTGCTAAGATAGCTTGCTCACCAACTGTGGGCTCAATCTGACTGGGATCTGATTAGGCCCAGTAATCTAGTGCCACATCACCACTAAAACATTTACATTACATTTGAGTCATTTAGCAGACGCTCTTATCCAGAGCAAAAACAAACTGGGATCTGATTAGGCCCAGTAATCTAATGCCGCACCACCACTAAAACACACTCTCATACAGAGAGTCAGCGGTTGGGCCTTGGAATACCTTCTCCACATTATTAAATCATACTGTAGATACCAATAGTGGGTTTCAATAGCTTAGTGAGGTTAGAGCATAGTGGTGCTTTGCAATGCAACAGTAGAGTTGTGGGTGGCAGTGTTTCCCCTACCATTGTTTAGTGTAGGCGGTTTCAATTGTCTTTAATTGAACATTTTGGCCCCGCCTGGAAAATAATCTATATAAATTCATCAAGTGTAGCGTCTGGATGCTACTTATTTTTAACATCATCCACAAAAGAGTCACAGCAAAATCTTTTGTATGATCTCTTATACACTATTTTAGGCCCAGCTTTTGGAACTTCGGCTTTCCTGGACATAGCCACTATATTGTGATCACTGCATCCAATGGGTAAGGATACAGCTTTAGAACAAAGTTCTATAGTATTAGTAGAAATGTGATCAATACATGTGGATTTATCTTGTTCCTTTAGTGTTTGTAAACACCCTGGTAGGTTGATTAATAACCTGAACCAGATTATAGGCACTGGTTACAGTGAGAAGCTTCCTCTTGAGCGGACAGCTTGATGAAAATTCATATTCAATATTTAGGTCCGCAAGAAAGTAGACCTCTCTGTTTACATCACATACACTATCAAGCATTTCACACACATTATCTACAGTAGATACTGACTGTTAGCACTTGGTGGCCTATATCAAGACCCCAACAGAACAGGCTTTAGATGAGGTAGGTGAACCTGCAACCACAACACTTCAATAACACTTGACATGAGATCTTCTCTAAGCATTACATGGATATGACTCTGAATATATATAGCAACACCTCCCCCATAAGCATTCCTGTCTCTTCTGTAGATGTTATATCCTTGTATTGCTACTGCTGTATCATCAAAGGAATTATCTAAGTGAGTCTCAGAAATGGCTAATATATGAATGTTATCTGATTTTAGCAAGTTATTGATTTCATTAACCTTATTTCTTGGGCTCCCGAGTGGCGCAGTGGTCTAAGGCACTGCATCTCAGTGCTTGAGGCGTCACTACAGACCCCCTGGTTCGATTCCAGGCTGTATCACAACCGGCAGTGATTGGGAGTCCCATAGGGCGGCGCACAATTGGCCCAGTATCGTCCAGGTTTGGCCGGTGTAGGCCGTCATTGTAAATAAGAATTTGTTCTTAACTGACTTGCCTAGTTAAATAAAATAAAAATTCTAAGGCTACGTATATTAATACGGTCTCTTTTCAGCCCTTTCCTTGGTAGCTTATCAGAGATAGACATAATATGCAAAGAGCAAACAAAGCGAGAGAAAAAAACTAACATTCAGCAGTCCATTAATCAGTTGGTGTGTTTAAGTGTGTGTGTGTGTGCTGCGGGGTTGAAGCTACGAACCCATAGGCTTGGCTGTGGTTCCTGAGATAATTAAGCAATTAACATCCATTCATGCTTATGGTCATGTATATAAATGCTGGGCAGGCCTTTATTTTGGCTACCATGGCTATGCCCCCATAGGATGACAATGCCCCCATCCACAGGGCACGAGTGGTCACTGAATGGTTTGATGAGCATGAAAATGATGTAAACCATATGCCATGGCTGTCTCAGTCACCAGATCTCAATTTAACACTTATGGGAGATTCTGGAGCGGTGCCCGAGACAGTGTTTTCCACCACCATAAAAAAAAAAGTAGGTATTTTCTTGTGGAAGACTGGTGTTGCATTCCTCCAATAGAGTTCCAGACACTTGTAGAATCTATGCCAAGGTGCATTGAAGCTGTTCTGGCCCAACACCCTATTAAGAAGCTTGATGTTGGGGTTTTCTTTATTTTGTTAGTTACCTGTGAATAATATATCTGTACGATACCAGTCACTTTGGATAAAGTTACATGACCACCACATTAGTGATAGTGTTATAGCTTGCTGTGGCCAAAAGCGCCACAAGGTCACAGTGATAAGAGTGTCTGCTAAATGACTAAAATGTAAAAAATTATACGATGGTTCGTTGTCAAACCTGAGACTTTGCTATTATTCAAGGACTTTTAAACGCTACATGACATTAATGGGTTGCCTAGCAACATATGGACACTCACTCTTACTCCCTTGCGTATGGCTTAACCTACACCCATTCAGCCTTTCAAATTGGCTGAAATAACATCTATCATTGTTAATTGGCATTTATGACACGGTGGAGAGAGGAGAGAGGGAGAAGAGAGGATAGAGAGAGGAGAGAGGTAGGGCTTGATGACACCGCAGAGAGAGAGAGAAAGAGAGAGAGAGAAAGAGGGAGAGAGAGAGAGAGAGGTAGGACTTGATGACACCGCAGAGAGAGAGAAAGAGAGAGAGAGAAAGAGGGAGAGAGAGAGAGAGAGAGAGAGAGAGAGAGGTAGGACTTGATGACACCGCAGAGAGAGAGAGAAAGAGAGAGAGAGAAAGAGGGAGAGAGAGAGAGAGAGAGGTAGGACTTGATGACACCACAGAGAGAGAGGAGAGAGGAGGCAGAGAGAGAGAGAGAAAGAGAGAGAGAGAGAGAGAGAGAGAGAGAGAGAGAGAGAGAGAGAGAGACAGAGAGAGAGAGAAGGGAGGAGGGAGTGGTAGGACTTGATGACACCGCAGAGAGAGAGAAAGAGAGAGAGAGAAAGAGGGAGAGAGAGAGAGCGAGAGAGGTAGGACTTGATGACACCACGGAGAGAGAGGAGTGAGGAGGCAGAGAGAGAGCGAGAGAGAGAGAGAGAGTGGTATGGCTTGATGACACATACACAGGCATTCTGACACACACACGTACAATACTTTATTTTAACTATTTTTTACATTGTAGAATAATAGTGAAGACATCAAAACTATGAAAGAACACATATGGAATCACGTAGTAACCAAAAATGTGTTAAACAAATCAAAATATATTTCATATTTGAGATTCTTCAAATAGCCACCCTTTGCCTTGATGACAGCTTTGCATACTCTTGGCATTCTCTCAACCAACTTCATGAGATAGTCACCTGGAATGCATTTCAATTAACAGCTGTGCTTTCTTACATTTACATTTTAGTCATTTAGCAGACGCTCTTATCTCATACTGGCCCCCCGTGGGAATCGAACCCACAACCCTGGCGTTGCAAGCGCCATGCTCTACCAACTGAGCTACACGGGAAATTTGTGGAATTTCTTTCCTTCTTAATGCGTTTGAGCCAATCAGTTGTGTTGTGACAAGGTAGGGGTGGTATACAGAAGATATACCTATTTGGTAAAAGACCAAGTCCATATTATGGCAAGAACAGCTCAAATAAGCAAAGAGAAATGACAGTCCATCATTACTTTAAGACACGAAGGTCAGTCAATACGGAACATTTCGAGAACTTTGAAAGTTTCTTCAAGTGCAGTCTCAAAAACCCTCATGCGCTATGATGAAACTGGTTCTCATGAGGACCGCCACAGGAATGGAAGACCCAGAGTTACCTCTGCTACAGAGGATAAGTTAATTAGAGTTACCAGCCTCAGAAATTGCAGCCCAAATAAATGCTTCACAGAGTTCAAGTAACAGACACATCTCAACATCAACTGTTCAGAGGAGACTGTGTGAATCAGGCCTTCATGGTCGAATTGCTGCAAAGAAAACACTACAAAGGACACCAATAAGAAGAAACACGAGCAATGGACATTAGACCGGTGAAAATGTGCCCTTTGGTCTGGAGTCCAAATTGGAGATTTTTGGTTCCAACCGCCGTGGCTTTGTGAGACACGGTGTGGGTAAACGGATGATCTCCGCATGTGTATTTCCCACCGTAAAGCATGTGTTATGGTGTGGAGGTGCATTGCTGGTGACACAGCATGATGCTGCTACCACCATGCTTCACCGTAGGGATGGTGCCAGGTTTCCTCCAGACGTGACGCTTCACATTCAGGCCAAAGAGTTCAATCTTGGTTTCATCAGACCAGAGAATCTTGTTTCTCATGGTCTGAGAGTCCTTTATGTGCCTTTTGGCAAACTCCAAGCGGGCTGTCTAGTGGCTTTTTACTGAGGAGTAGCTTCCATCTGGCCACTCTACCATAAAGGCTAATTGGTGGAGTGCTGCAGAGATGGTTGTCCTACTGGAAGGTTCTCCCATCTCCACAGAGGAACTCTGGAGCTCTGTCAGAGTGACCATCGGGTACTTGGTCACCTCCCTGACCTAGGAAGAGTCTTGGTAGTTCCAAACTTCTTCCATTTAAGAATGATAGAGGCCACTGTGTTCTTGGGGACCTTCAATTCTGCAGAAATGTTTTGGTACCCTTCCCCAGATCTGTGCCTCGACACAATCCTGTCTCTATGGACAATTCTCTAGGGATTCCTTCAACCTCATGGCTTGGTTTTTGCTCTGTGGGACCTTATATAGACAGCCGTGTGCCTTTCCAAATCATGTACAATCAATTGAATTCACCACAGGTGGACTCCAATCAAGTTGTAGAAACATCTCAAGGATGATCAATGGAAACAGGATGCACCTGAGCTCAATTTCGAGTCTCATAGCAAAGGGTCTGAATAATAATAATTTCAGTTTTGTATTTTTAATAAATGTGCATTTCTAAAAAACAGTTTTCACTTTGTCATTATGGGGTATTGTGTGTAGATTGATGAGGAGTTTTATTTTATTTAATCCATTTTAGAATAAGGCTGTAACGTAACAAAATGTGGAAAAGGGGAAGGGGTCTGAATACTTTCCGAATGCACTGTATATGTATGTATATGTGCATGTATCTAAGAGAAATAAAACGTCCACTTACGACATTCTGCCTCGTCCGACTTATCCTTGCAGTCCGGATCCCCGTCACATTTCCACGTCAGCCTCACACACTCCCCGTTGGCGCACCGGAACTCCTCCACCGTACAGTTCACCGTGCGTCGTGGTTGCGAACCTTCACCGCCGCAACGCTCCGGCCACTCGTCAGAGCCGTCGGGGCAGTCGGGGTCGCCGTCACAGCTCCACATGACGGGCACGCACTCCGAAGTGTTGCAGCGGAACTCGTGCGGGCTGCAGGTGGTCGTTGGCGAGAGGCGTTCGGAGCATTTGAGTTCGTCAGAGCCGTCGCCGCAGTCGTCAGAGCCGTCGCACACGTAGACAGGCGCCAGGCACTTGCGGTTGGCACACTGGAACTCGCTTTTCGGGCAGGCCTTGTTGCCTGGAGGAGAGAGTAAGAGGAGAGCGAGTTCAGTTACCGAGTGACAAAATCAACTGTTGAATGGATACAAGACACACACACACACAAACACACAGTTACCGAGTGACAAAATCAACTGCTGAATGGATACAAGACACACACACACACAAACACACATTCAGAATCATGCCGGTATCAAACAAACCAGCGAACGTGAACTTGACTTTTTTTTTTATGGCACTGGAATCATTTCAACTGAGAGGTAGAGATGATACTGGTATCACATTTCCAGAGAGACACAGAGGGTCAGAGAGGGGGAAAGAGAAAGGGAGAAAGAGAGAGAGAGAGAGTATGGTTGGGTGGTATTCAGATTTTCATACCGTCATAACGTTTCTGTATCATATTGGGGTATACGGTATTACCGAATGTGCACACAAGGGGCGCAATTTAAATAAATAAATATACATATAACTTTTTTTTACGCACAAAACAATTTAGGGAACAGGGATCTTCTTAGCAAACCAAATGCATAGCTGGAGCCCTGAGCTGGATATAATTTATTTGACACATCTTAGATTTCTTATAGTTATACTTAACTTGTGATTTAAGCAGTGGCGTAGCCCTGCAGCCCTGCGAGACGGGGGCGCCGCCAACCCCCCCAAAAACGTATATATACAGTGCATTCGGAAAGTATTCAGACCCTTTGGCTTTTTTCACATTTTGCTACGCTACAGCCTTATTCTAAAATTGATTAAATATAATTTTTTTCTCATCAATCTACACACAGTAACCCATAACGACAAAGCAAAAACAGGTTTAAGAAATGTTTGCAAATGCATTAAAAATAAAACACTTAAATAGCTTATTTACATAAGTATTCAGACCCTTTGCAATGAGATTCGAAATTGAGCTCAGGTGCATCCTGTTTCCATTGATCATCTTTGAGATGTTTCTACAACTTGATTGGAGTCCACCTGTGGTAAATTCAATTGATTGGACATGATTTGGAAAGGCACACACCTGTCTATATAAGGTCCCACAGTTGACAGTGCATGTCGGAGCAAAAACCAAGCCATGAGGTCAAAATAATTGTCCATAGAGCTCCGAGACAGGATTGTGTTGAGGCACCAGAAAATGTTTGCAGCATTGAAGGTCCCCAAGAACACAGAGACCTCCATCAATCTTAAATCGAAGAAGTTTGGAACCACCAAGACTCTTCCTAGAGCTGGCCGCTCGGCCAAACTGAGCAATCGGGGGAGAAGGGCCTTGACAGAGCTCCAGAGTACCTTCCAGTAGGACAACCATCTCTGCAGCACTCCACCAATTAGCCTTTATGGTAGAGTGGCCAGATGGAAGCTACTCCTCAGTAAAAAGCCACATGACAGCCCGCTTGGAGTTTGCCAAAAGGCACCTAAAGGACTCTCAGACCATGAGAAACAAGATTCTCTGGTCTGATAAAACCAAGATTGAACTCTTTGGTCTGAATGCCAGGCATAACGTCTGGAGGAAACCTGGCACCATCCGAACGGTGAAGCATGGTGGTGGCAGCATCATGCTGTGGGGATGTTTTTCAGGAGCAGGGACTGGGAGACTAGTCAGGATTGAGGGAAAGATGAACGAAGCAAAGTACAGAGAGATCATTGATCAAAACCTGCTCCAGAGCGCTCAGGACCTCAGACTGGGGCGAAGGTTCACCTTCCAACAGGACAACGACAACTAAGCACACAGCCAAGACAACGCAGGAGTGGCTTCGGGACAAGTCTCTGAATGTCCTTGAGTGGCCCAGCCAGAGCCCGGACTTGAACCCAATCGAACATCTTAGGAGAGACCTGAAAATAGCTGTGCAGCGACGCTCCCCATTCAACCTGACAGAGCTTGAGAGGATCTGCAGAGAAGAATGGGAGAAACTCCCCAAATACAGGTGTGCCAAGCTTGTAGCGTCATACCCAAGAAGACTCAAGGCTGTAATCGTTGTCAAAGGTGCTTCAACAAAGTACTGAGTAAAGGGTCTGAATACTTATGTAAATGTGGAATTTCCGTTTTTTAATTTTTTTATACATTTGTAAAAATTTCCAAAAACCTGTTTTTGCTTTGTCATTATGGGGTATTGTGTGTAGATTGATGAGGGGGGGGGGGGAACAATTTAATCCATTTTAGAATAAGGCTGCAACGTAAAAAAATGTGGAAAAAGTAATGGGGTCTGAATACTTTCCGAATGCATACATATACATACAGCTTTAATTTGAGGGTATTTTCATTCATATCGGATGAACCGTTTAGAAATTACAGCATTTTTGTACATAGTCCCCCCATTTTAGGGGAGCAAAAGTATTGAGACAAATTCACTTATATGTGTATTAAAGCAGTCAAAGGTTAAGTATTTGTTCCCATATTCATAGCACGCAATGACTACATCAAGCTTGTGACTCTACACATTTGTTGGATGCATTTGCTCTTTGTTTTGGTTGTGTTTCAGATTATTGTGTGAAATGAATGGTAAATAATGTACTGTGCCATTTTGGAGTCACTTTTATTGTAAATAAGAACAGAATATGTTTCTAAACACTTCTACATTAATGTGAATGCTACCTTGATTACGGATAATCCTGAATGAATGGTGAATAATGATGTCTGAGAAACACAGAGAGACTGATAGAGAGGGATGGTGCTGGTATCACACTCTTAGAAAAAAGGGTTATTCGGCTGTTCCCATAGGAAAAACCTTTTTGGTTCCAGGTAGAACCGTTTTTGGTTCCAGTTAGAACCCATTTGGTTTCAGATAGAACCCTTTTGGGTTCCATGTAGAACCGTTTCTACAGAGGGTTCTACATGGAACCCAAAAGGGTTCTATCTGAAACCAAAAGGGTTCTACCTGCAACCAAAAAGGGTTCTACCTGCAACCAAAAAGGGTTCTTCAAAGGGTTCTCTTACGGGGACAGCTGAAGAACCCTTTAAGGTTCTAGATAGAAAAAAAGGTGCAAAGAGTGCAGAGATGGTGAGACACAGAAAGACCAACAGAGAGGGAGAAGGATGGCGCTGGTATCACAGACAGACAGAGAGGGGGAGAGAGAGAGATGGTGAGAGGGGGCCTCTCATCACAGAGAGAGAGAGAGATAATAGACCTCTCACAGCAGGCTCTGTCCTCCACTCCGTGGTAGATCTCTCCATTCTCTCTCTCTCTCACAGTCAAGAGTCAGAGAAATACAGCCATCCCATCGCTCCTACGGTCTCTGGTTGCGTCCCAAACGCCACCCTATTCTCTAGGTTGTACAGTACTTAGTGCACTACATAGGGAATAGGGTGTCACTTGGTACGCATCCTCCATCTCAGTAGAAAACTCTCACGGAGAGCGGAGAGCGGAGCTTTGATATTCTACAGACTGCAAGGAGTTTCTTCCTGCTGCTTCTGTCGCCCTGGGCTCACACTTATAGGTGGGGTTTAGGTCTAGGCTGTTCGTTAGGGTACACTGTAGCAAAACACTGTGCAATTAAAAATTAAAACAAGCCTTTCTTATTGGACAAGATCAGAAAAGACCTCCCTGTTTCACTCCAGGTTGGAGCATTTTCTTCAGTTTCATGCCTAACGAACAAGACCCTGGGTTCCTGTCTCAAGCGTTTTGTTCTGTGTGACGAATGACAGGGTAAAAAAGCACCATAGAAATAAAATGTGATTTGAGTCGAAGGGAGATATTTAATTTAGGATTTTAGAGGCTCCTTTCAATGAAACAACATTGAATTGACGTCTGTGCCCAGTGGGTGTGGCTTTGAAACAGCAATGCCAGTGGGGGCATGGGCAGATTTAGTACGTTGAGTCACCGTTGTTTTTATGTTAATTCAATGTAACGTTATTTCAATGTAACTTGATGTTGTTTCCATGTTATTTCAATGTAACCTCATGTTGTTTCCAATTTCCACGTTATTTCCACGTTATTTCAATGTAACTGGTATGCTGTATCAATGTGGAAACCAAATTGAATATGCAGAAAGTCAGCAACCCACAGCATTAGTCTTGCATTAAGAGCATGGCTTCAATGTTTAGTTAATCCCACATTCATTATGTTTAGTTAATCCCACATTCATTATGTTTAGTTAATCCCACATTCATTATGTTTAGTTAATCCCACATTCCTTATGTTTAGTTAATCCCACATTCATTATGTTTAGTTAATCCCACATTCGTTATGTTTAGTTAATCCCACATTCATTATGTTTAGTTAATCCCACATTCATTATGTTTAGTTAATCCCACATTCATTATGTTTAGTTAATCCCACATTCCTTATGTTTAGTTAATCCCACATTCATTATGTTTAGTTAATCCCACATTCGTTATGTTTAGTTAATCCCACATTCATTATGTTTAGTTAATCCCACATTCATTATGTTTAGTTAATCCCACATTCATTATGTTTATGTTTAGTTAATCCCACATTCATTATGTTTAGTTAATCCCACATTCATTATGTTTAGTTAATCCCACATTCATTATGTTTAGTTAATCCCACATTCATTATGTTTAGTTAATCCCACATTCCTTATGTTTAGTTAATCCCACATTCATTATGTTTAGTTAATCCCACATTCGTTATGTTTAGTTAATCCCACATTCATTATGTTTATGTTTAGTTAATCCCACATTCATTATGTTTAGTTAATCCCACATTCTTTATGTTTAGTTAATCCCACATTCATTATGTTTAGTTAATCCCACATTCGTTATGTTTAGTTAATCCCACATTCATTATGTTTAGTTAATCCCACATTCATTATGTTTAGTTAATCCCACATTCATTATGTTTAGTTAATCCCACATTCCTTATGTTTAGTTAATCCCACATTCATTATGTTTAGTTAATCCCACATTCGTTATGTTTAGTTAATCCCACATTCATTATGTTTAGTTAATCCCACATTCATTATGTTTAGTTAATCCCACATTCATTATGTTTATGTTTAGTTAATCCCACATTCATTATGTTTAGTTAATCCCACATTCATTATGTTTAGTTAATCCCACATTCATTATGTTTAGTTAATCCCACATTCATTATGTTTAGTTAATCCCACATTCATTATGTTTAGTTAATCCCACATTCCTTATGTTTAGTTAATCCCACATTCATTATGTTTAGTTAATCCCACATTCGTTATGTTTAGTTAATCCCACATTCATTATGTTTAGTTAATCCCACATTCATTATGTTTAGATAATCCCACATTCATTATGTTTAGTTAATCCCACATTTGTTATGTTTAGTTAATCCCACATTCATTATGTTTAGTTAATCCCACATTCATTATGTTTAGTTAATCCCACATTCATTATGTTTAGTTAATCCCACATTCATTATGTTTAGTTAATCCCACATTCATTATGTTTAGTTAATCCCACATTCGTTATGTTTAGTTAATCCCACATTCATTATGTTTAGTTAATCCCACATTCGTTATGTTTAGTTAATCCCACATTCATTATGTTTAGTTAATCCCACATTCATTATGTTTAGTTAATCCCACATTCATTATGTTTATGTTTAGTTAATCCCACATTCATTATGTTTAGTTAATCCCACATTCATTATGTTTAGTTAATTCCACATTCATTATGTTTATGTTTAGTTAATCCCACATTCATTATGTTTAGTTAATCCCACATTCATTATGTTTAGTTAATCCCACATTCATTATGTTTAGTTAATCCCACATTCATTATGTTTAGTTAATCCCACATTCGTTATGTTTAGTTAATCCCACATTCGTTATGTTTAGTTAATCCCACATTCATTATGTTTAGTTAATCCCACATTCATTATGTTTAGTTAATCCCACATTCATTATGTTTAGTTAATCCCACATTCATTATGTTTATGTTTAGTTAATCCCACATTCATTATGTTTAGTTAATCCCACATTCATTATGTTTATGTTTAGTTAATCCCACATTCATTATGTTTAGTTAATCCCACATTAATTATGTTTATGTTTAGTTAATCCCACATTCATTATGTTTAGTTAATCCCACATTCATTATGTTTATGTTTAGTTAATCCCACATTCATTATGTTTAGTTAATCCCACATTCATTATGTTTAGTTAATCCCACATTCATTATGTTTAGTTAATCCCACATTCATTATGTTTAGTTAATCCCACATTCATTATGTTTATGTTTAGTTAATCCCACATTCATTATGTTTATGTTTAGTTAATCCCACATTCATTATGTTTAGTTAATCCCACATTCATTATGTTTAGTTAATCCCACATTCATTATGTTTAGTTAATCCCACATTCATTATGTTTAGTTAATCCCACATTCATTATGTTTAGTTAATCCCACATTCGTTATGTTTAGTTAATCCCACATTCATTATGTTTAGTTAATCCCACATTCATTATGTTTAGTTAATCCCACATTCATTATGTTTAGTTAATCCCACATTCGTTATGTTTAGTTAATCCCACATTCATTATGTTTAGTTAATCCCACATTCATTATGTTTAGTTAATCCCACATTCGTTATGTTTAGTTGATCACACATTCATTATGTTTAGTTAATCCCACATTCATTATGGTTAGTTGATCCCACATTCATTATTTTTTTATATTATTTTACCTATATTTAACTAGGCAAGTCAGTTAAGAACAAATTCTTATTTACAATGACGGCCTACACCAGCCAAACCCGGACGACGCTGGGCCAATTGTGCGCCACCCTATGGGACTCCCAATCACGGCCGGTTGTGATACAGCCTGGAATCGAACCAGGGGGTCTGTAATGACGCCTCAAGCTCTGAGATGCAGTGCCTCAGACCGCTGCCCCACTCGGGAGCCCAAATTATGTTTAGATAAAACCACATTCGTTATGTTTAGTTAATCCCACATTCATTATGCATTTAAAGACAATTTAAGTGATACTGGAAAGAGCTGTGTGCAGAGTTCACCTAATTATTCCTTAATTATTCCTGTTGTTACACACCTGCAGGAAGCCGAGTCAGACATGCGAGTGCTATTGTTATATCGCAGTTATAGACTGAAAATCATTACATTACTTGCTTTTTCAGAGTAGAATGCAGCACGCCATACCAGACCAGACCAGACCACACCAGACCAGACCAGACCAGACCACACCAGACCATACCAGACCATACCAGACCACACCACACCATACCAGACCATACCAGACCATACCAGACCAGACCATACCAGACCAGACCATACCATACCAGACCATACCAGACCAGACCAGACCAATGGCTAAAGCAGAAAAGAGCAGCACAGATACAGTGCATTTGGTAAGTATTCAGACCCCTTGATCTTTCCTGATTTTTTTACGTTTCAGCCTTTTTCCAAAATGGATTAAATTGTTGTTGTTTTCTCATCAATCTACACACAATACCCCATAATGACAAAGCAAAAACAGGTTTTCAGAAAATGTTGCTAATTTATTCAAAATAAAAAACAGAAATACCTTATTTATATAAGTATTCAGACCCTTTCCTATGAGACTCGAAATTGAGCTCAGGTGCATCCTGTTTCCATTGATTATCCTTGAGATGTTTCTACAACTTTATTGGAGTCCACCTGTGGTAAATTCAATTAATTGAACATGATTTGGAAAGGCACACACCTGTCTATATAAGGTCCCACAGTTGACAATGCATGTCAGAGCAAAAACCAAGCCATGAGGTCAAAGGAATTGTCCGTAGAGCTCCGAGACAGGATTGTGTCGAGGCACAGATCTGGGGAAGGGTACCAAAACATTTCTGCAGCATTGAAGGTCCCCAAGAACACAGTGGCCTCCATCATTCTTAAATAGAAGAAGTTTGGAATCACCAAGACTCTTTCTAGGGCTGAGCAATCGGTGGACAAGGGCCTTGGTTAGAGAGGTGACCAAGAACCCGATGGTCATTGTTACAGAGCTCCAGAGTTCCTCTGTGGAGATGGGAGAACCTTCCATAAGAACAACCATCTCTGCAGCACTCCACCAATCAGGCCTTTATGGTAGAGTGGCCAGACGGAAGCCACTCCTCAGTAAAAGGCACATGACAACCAGCTTGTAGTTTGCCAAAAGGCACCTAAAGGACTCTCAGACCATGAGAAACAAGATTCTCTGGTCTGATGAAACCAAGATTGAACTCTTTGGTCTGAATGCCAAGCATCACGTCTGGAGGAATCCTGGCACCATCCCTACGGTGAAGCATGGTCATGGCACCATCATGCTGTGGGGATGCTTTTCAGCGGCAGGGACTTGGAGACTAGTCAGGATCGAGGGAAAGATGAACGGAGCAAAGTACAGAGAGAACCTTGATGAAAACCTGCTCCAGAGCACTCAGGACCTTAGACTGGGGCGAAGGTTCACCTTCCAACAGGACACAGCCAAGATAACACAGGAGTGGCTTCGGGACAGGTCTCTGAATGTCCTTGAATAGCCCAGCAAGAGCCCGGACTTGAACCCGATTTAACATCTCTGGAGAGACCTGAAAATAGCTGTGCAGCGACGCTCCACATCCAACCTGACAGACCTTGAGAGGATCTGCAGAGAAGAATGGGAGAAACTCCCAAAATATAGATGTGCCAAGCTTGTAGCGTCATACCCAAGAAGACTCGAGGCTGTAATCGCTGCCAAAGGTGCTTCAACAAAGTACTGAGTAAAGGGTCTGAATACTTATGTAAATATGATATTTCAGTTTTAATTTGCTAAAATGTAAAAAAAAAAACTGTTTTTGCTTTGTCATTATGGGGTATTGTGTGTAGATTGATGAGGGGGAAAAAACTATTTAATCCATTTTTAGAATAAGGATAAAAAGTCAAGGGGTCTGAATACAGTGCCTTCAGAAAGTATTCACACCCCTTGACTTATTCCACATTGTGTTGTGTTACAGCCTGAATTCAAAATTGATTAAATAGATATTTCTACACACAATACCCCATCATGACAAAGTGAAAACATGCTTTTAGAAATGTTTTCAAATGTATTGAAAATGAAATACAGAAATATCTAATTTATATAAGTATTCACACCCCTGAGTCAATACATGTTAGAATCACCTTTGGCAACAATTCTTTCTGGGTAAGTCTCTAAGAGCTTTCCACACCTAGATTGTACAATATTTGCCCATTATTCTTTTTTAAATTGTTTGAGCGCTGTCAAATTGGTTGTTGATCATTGCTAGACAACCATTTTTAGGTCTTGCCATATATTTTCAAGTAGATTGAAGTCAAAACTGTAACTCAGCCATTCAGGAACATTCACTGTCTTCTTGGTAAGCAACAACAGTGTAGATGTGGCCTTGTGTTTTAGGTTATTGTCCTGCTGACCAGTGAATTCATCTCCCAGTGTCTGGTGGAAAGCAGACTGAACCAAGTTTTCCTATCGGATTTAGCCTGTGCTTAGCTCTATTCAGCACTTATCATCAGGCTGATGGGTGTAAATTAGCCCCCTCTGGCAGAACGTGGAAACAGAGCATCATGATCATCCTGCTTATCATACTATTACACCCATATGTCCAATTCACCATGTGTGTTCAATTACACACACAAACACACACACATACACACACACACACACACAAACACACACTGCTTAATGTATTAATTTCACTAAGGCCAGTGATGAGGATTATCACGTACCAGCGCTACTACTGATGGAACCATTTGCGATTCAGCTGAGCTGCAGGCATAGTCTTATCTTCATCAATATTAAACCACAGCGTTCCATTTGATTCTGCCGTGTCTTATCAGTATAAACACACGCACACCCCCCCCCCCCACACACACACACACACGCACACGCACACACACACACACACACGCAAACACACACGCACACACGCACACGTGCGCACACACACACACACACACCACGTGCAACCTACCCCCAATAATCTACTAATCTGCAGTTAAATTATTAAGGAGACGCCATAAACATGCATATCACACATGAGGAGGCCCATTAGTAAAATACATGAGCATTTCCAGCTACATCGGTAGAGACTTTAATTTCAGTTGGGGCCTGTAGTAAAAGGACGTAAAGACTACTGATAGTCTTCCCTTGGATTCTGTCTAAGGGTACCGTGTATCTTGAATTCCTGTTCCGGAGTTTGGCGGATGATGATCCAAGCGGAATGCGATAGCATTCCCAGCCAGCCAATCAGAAGGGCGTGGCTGTGGTGTGACCCAGTTTTCTCTCTCCTATTGGACGAGGAGTCGCGGTGATGGGGGAGGGGTGGAGATCGAGAGAAGGATGACTGGTCGGTCACTCTGCTAGCCTCCAAATACCTGCTCACTGTAGGGCTCAGTATGTTCATATACACGGTCCTGTTGATACACACGCTCCTGTTGATACACACGCTCCTGTTGATACACACGCTCCTGTTCATATACACGCTCCTGTTGATACACACGCTCCTGTTGATACACACGCTCCTGTTCATACACACAGTCCTGTTGATACACACGCTCCTGTTGATACACACGCTCCTGTTCATACACACGCTCCTGTTGATACACACGGTCCTGTTGATACACACGGTCCTGTTGATACACACGCTCCTGTTCATATACACGCTCCTGTTGATACACACGCTCCTGTTGATACACACGCTCCTGTTCATATACACGCTCCTGTTGATACACACGCTCCTGTTGATACACACGCTCCTGTTGATACACACGCTCCTGTTGATACACACGCTCCTGTTCATATACACGGTCCTGTTGATACACA
The DNA here is from genome assembly GCF_964263955.1 of Coregonus lavaretus. NCBI lineage: Eukaryota > Metazoa > Chordata > Actinopteri > Salmoniformes > Salmonidae > Coregonus > Coregonus lavaretus. The sequence continues at coordinate 40,515,742 of NC_140006.1, forward strand.
CGCTCCTGTTGATACACACGCTCCTGTTCATATACACGCTCCTGTTGATACACACGCTCCTGTTGATACACACGCTCCTGTTGATACACACGCTCCTGTTGATACACACGCTCCTGTTCATATACACGCTCCTGTTGATACACACGCTCCTATTCATACACACGCTCCTGTTGATACACACGCTCCTGTTCATATACACGCTCCTATTCATACACACGGTCCTGTTGATACACACGCTCCTGCTCATCTGTATGCCCCATCTGCCTCTGAGCCCATGCATCCCCACTCACATCAATACGTGTCACCAGGTTAAGGGACATTTGACTCACAGATATTATTCGTAGATATACAACCTCCCTATTCCCCAAGGGCCATAGGGTACAGTGCTATACAACCTCCATATTCCCCAAGGACCATTGAGGCCTCCATAGACCTTTTACTAGTAGAAGGTCACGTTGAAGGCAGTTTAGAGTTTAGACAGGCTGGCCTTCTCCACTGGGGAACAACTCAACAGATGACCTTTCTACTAATGCCACAGACACATTTACAGAACAAAGAGAATACTGGCTGATAATGGGGAGAAAGAAGCAGTACTCTCATCCACAGGGGAGAGATGACAATGGAGGGAGAGATAATAGAGAGAGAAAGAGAGGAGAAGAGAAGAGAAGAGAAGAGAAGAGAAGAGAAGAGAAGAGAAGAGAAGAGAAGAGAAGAGGGGAAGTGAGGAAGAGAGGAGAAGAGAGAAAGAGAGGAGAAGCGAGGAAGAGAGATGAGGAGAGAGGAAGAGAGGAGAAGAGTGGAAGAGAAGAGAAGAGAAGAGAGGAAGAGAGGAAAAGAGAGGAAGAGAGGAGAAGCGAGGAAGAGAGGAAGAGAAGAGAGGAGAAGAGAGGAGAAGAGAGTAGAAGAGAGGAGAAGAGAGGAAGAGAGGGGAAGAGAAGAGAGGAGAAGAGAGTAGAAGAGAGGAAGAGAGGAGAAGAGAGGAGAAGAGAGGAGAAGAGAGGAAGAGAGGGGAAGAGAAGAGAGGAGAAGAGAAGAGAGGAGAAGAGAAGAGAGGAGAAGAGAGGAAGAGAGGAAGAGAGGAAGAGAGGAAGAGAGGAGAAGAGAGGAAGAGAAGAGATGAGAAGAGAAGAGAAGAGAAGAGAAGAGAAGAGAAGAGAAGAGAAGAGAAGAAAAGAAAAGAGAGGAGGAGAAGAGGGGAAGAGAGGAAGAGAGGAAGAGAAGAGATGAGAAGAGAGAAAGAGAGGAGAAGAGGAGAAGAGAGGAAGAGATGAGAAGAGAGGAAGAGAGGAGAAGAGAGGAAGAGAGGAGAAGAGAGGAAGAGAGGAAGAGAGGAGAAGAGAGGAAGAGAGGAGAAGGGAGGAGAAGAGAGGAAGAGAGGAGAAGAGAGGAAGATAGGAGAAGATAGGAAGAGAGGAATAGAGGGGAAGAGAGGAGAAGAGAGGAAGAGAGGGGAAGAGAGGAGAAGAGAGGAAGAGAGGGGAAGAGAGGAAGAGAGGAGAAGAGAGAAAGAGAGGAGAAGAGAGGAGAAGAGAGAGGAAGAGAAGAGAGGAAGAGAGGAGAAGAGAGGAGACGGGAGGAGAAGAGAGGAAGAGAGAGGAGAAGAGAGGAAGAGAGGAGAAGAGAGAAAGAGAGGAGAATAGAGGAAGAGAGGAGAAGAAGAGAGGAAGAGAGGAAGAGAAGAGAGGAGAAGAGAGGAAGAGAGGAGAATAGAGGAAGAGAGGAGAATAGAGAAGAAGAGGAGAAGAGGGGAAGATAGGATAAGAGAGGATAAGAGAGGAAGAGAAGAGAGGAGAAGAGAGAAAGAGAGGGGAAGAGGAGAAGAGAGGAAGAGATGAGAAGAGAGGAAGAGAGGAGAAGAGAGGAAGAGAGGAGAAGAGAGGAGAAGAGAGGAAGAGAGGAGAAGGGAGGAGAAGAGAGGAAGAGAGGAGAAGAGAGGAAGAGAGGGGAAGAGAGGAAGAGAGGAGAAGAGAGAAAGAGAGGAGAAGAGAGAAAGAGAGGAGAAGAGAGAGGAAGAGAGGAGAAGAGAGGAAGAGAGGAGAAGAGAGGAAGAGAGGAGACGAGAGAGAGGAAGAGAGGAGAAGAGAGGAAGAGAGGAAGAGAGGAAGAGAGGAAGAGAGGAAGAGAAGAGAGGAGAAGAGAGGAAGAGAGGAGAAGAGAGGAGAAGAGAGGAATAAATGAAGAGAGGAGAAGAGAGGAAGAGAGGAGAAGAGAGAAAGAGAGGAGAAGAGAGGAAGAGAGTAGAAGAGTGGAAGAGAAGAAGAGAGAAGAAGAGAGGAGAAGAGAAGAGAAGAGAGGAGAAGAGAGGAGAAGAGAGGAGAAGAGAGGAGAAGAGAGGAAGAGAAGAGAGGAGAAGAGAGAAAGAGAGGAGAAGAGGAGAAGAGAGGAAGAGATGATAAGAGAGGAGAAGAGAGGAAGAGATGATAAGAGAGGAGAAGAGAGGAAGAGATGAGAAGAGAGGAAGAGAAGGGAAGAGAGGAGAAGAGAGGAAGAGAAGAGAGGAGAAGAGAGAAAGAGAGGAGAATAGAGGAAGAGAGGATAAGAGAGGAAGAGAGGAGAAGAAGAGAGGAAGAGAGGAAGAGAAGAGAGGAGAAGAGAGGAAGAGAGGAGAATATAGGAAGAGAGGAGAAGAGAGAAGAAGAGGAGAAGAGAGGAAGATAGGATAAGAGAGGATAAGAGAGGAAGAGAAGAGAGGAGAAGAGAGAAAGAGAGGGGAAGAGGAGAAGAGAGGAAGAGATGAGAAGAGAGGAAGAGAGGAGAAGAGAGGAAGAGAGGAGAAGAGAGGAGAAGAGAGGAAGAGATGAGAAGGGAGGAGAAGAGAGGAGAAGAGAGGAGAAGAGAGGAAGAGAGGAGAAGAGAGGAGAAGAGAGGAGAAGAGAGGAAGAGAGGAGAAGAGAGGAAGAGAGGGGAAGAGAGGAAGAGAGGAGAAGAGAGAAAGAGAGGAGAAGAGAGAAAGAGAGGAGAAGAGAGAGGAAGAGAGGAGAAGAGAGGAAGAGAGGGGAAGAGAGGAAGAGAGGAGAAGAGAGAAAGAGAGGAGAAGAGAGAAAGAGAGGAGAAGAGAGAGGAAGAGAGGAGAAGAGAGGAAGAGAGGAAGAGAGGAGACGAGAGAGAGGAAGAGAGGAGAAGAGAGGAAGAGAGGAAGAGAGGAAGAGAGGAAGAGAAGAGAGGAGAAGAGAGGAAGAGAGGAGAAGAGAGGAAGAGAGGAGAAGAGAGGAGAAGAGAGGAATAAATGAAGAGAGGAGAAGAGAGGAAGAGAGGAGAAGAGAGAAAGAGAGGAGAAGAGAGGAAGAGAGGAGAAGATAGGAAGAGAGTAGAAGAGTGGAAGAGAAGGAGAGAGGAGAAGAGAGGAGAAGAGAAGAGAAGAGAAGAGAGGAGAAGAGAGGAGAAGAGAGGAAGAGAAGAGAGGAGAAGAGAGAAAGAGAGGAGAAGAGGAGAAGAGAGGAAGAGATGATAAGAGAGGAGAAGAGAGGAAGAGATGATAAGAGAGGAGAAGAGAGGAAGAGATGAGAAGAGAGGAAGAGAAGGGAAGAGAGGAGAAGAGAGGAAGAGAAGAGAGGAGGAGAAGAGAGAAAGAGAGGAGAATAGAGGAAGAGAGGATAAGAGAGGAAGAGAGGAGAAGAAGAGAGGAAGAGAGGAAGAGAAGAGAGGAGAAGAGAGGAAGAGAGGAGAATAGAGGAAGAGAGGAGAAGAGAGAAGAAGAGGAGAAGAGAGGAAGATAGGATAAGAGAGGACAAGAGAGGAAGAGAAGAGAGGAGAAGAGAGAAAGAGAGGGGAAGAGGAGAAGAGAGGAAGAGATGAGAAGAGAGGAAGAGAGGAGAAGAGAGGAAGAGAGGAGAAGAGAGGAGAAGAGAGGAAGAGATGAGAAGGGAGGAAGAGAGGGGAAGAGAGGAAGAGAGGAGAAGAGAGAAAGAGAGGAGAAGAGAGAAAGAGAGGAGAAGAGAGAGGAAGAGAGGAGAAGAGAGGAAGAGAGGGGAAGAGAGGAAGAGAGGAGAAGAGAGAAAGAGAGGAGAAGAGAGAAAGAGAGGAGAAGAGAGAGGAAGAGAGGAGAAGAGAGGAAGAGAGGAAGAGAGGAGACGAGAGAGAGGAAGAGAGGAGAAGAGAGGAAGAGAGGAAGAGAGGAAGAGAGGAAGAGAAGAGAGGAGAAGAGAGGAAGAGAGGAGAAGAGAGGAAGAGAGGAGAAGAGAGGAGAAGAGAGGAATAAATGAAGAGAGGAGAAGAGAGGAAGAGAGGAGAAGAGAGAAAGAGAGGAGAAGAGAGGAAGAGAGGAGAAGAGAGGAAGAGAGTAGAAGAGTGGAAGAGAAGGAGAGAGGAGAAGAGAGGAGAAGAGAAGAGAAGAGAGGAGAAGAGAGGAGAAGAGAGGAAGAGAAGAGAGGAGAAGAGAGAAAGAGAGGAGAAGAGGAGAAGAGAGGAAGAGATGATAAGAGAGGAGAAGAGAGGAAGAGATGATAAGAGAGGAGAAGAGAGGAAGAGATGAGAAGAGAGGAAGAGAAGGGAAGAGAGGAGAAGAGAGGAAGAGAAGATAGGAGAAGAGAGAAAGAGAGGAGAATAGAGGAAGAGAGGATAAGAGAGGAAGAGAGGAGAAGAAGAGAGGAAGAGAGGAAGAGAAGAGAGGAGAAGAGAGGAAGAGAGGAGAATAGAGGAAGAGAGGAGAAGAGAGAAGAAGAGGAGAAGAGAGGAAGAGAAGAGAGGAGAAGAGAGAAAGAGAGGGGAAGAGGAGAAGAGAGGAAGAGATGAGAAGAGAGGAAGAGAGGAGAAGAGAGGAAGAGAGGAGAAGAGAGGAGAAGAGAGGAAGAGATGAGAAGGGAGGAGAAGAGAGGAGAAGAGAGGAGAAGAGAGGAAGAGATGAGAAGGGAGGAGAAGAGAGGAGAAGAGAGGAGAAGAGAGGAAGAGAGGAGAAGAGAGGAGAAGAGAGGAGAAGAGAGGAAGAGAGGAGAAGAGAGGAAGAGAGGGGAAGAGAGGAAGAGAGGAGAAGAGAGAAAGAGAGGAGAAGAGAGAAAGAGTGGAGAAGAGAGAGGAAGAGAGGAGAAGAGAGAAAGAGAGGAGAAGAGAGAAAGAGAGGAGAAGAGAGAGGAAGAGAGGAGAAGAGAGGAAGAGAGGAAGAGAGGAGACGAGAGAGAGGAAGAGAGGAGAAGAGAGGAAGAGAGGAAGAGAGGAAGAGAGGAAGAGAAGAGAGGAGAAGAGAGGAAGAGAGGAGAAGAGAGGAGAAGAGAGGAAGAGATGAGAAGAGAGGAAGAGAAGGGAAGAGAGGAGAAGAGAGGAAGAGAAGATAGGAGAAGAGAGAAATAGAGGAGAATAGAGGAAGAGAGGAGAAGAGAGGAAGAGAGGAGAAGAAGAGAGGAAGAGAGGAAAGAAGAGAGGAGAAGAGAGGAAGAGAGGAGAATAGAGGAAGAGAGGAGAAGAGAGAAGAAGAGGAGAAGAGAGGAAGATAGGAAGAGAAGAGAGGAGAAGAGAGGAAGAGAGGAGAATAGAGGAAGAGAGGAGAAGAGAGAAGAAGAGGAGAAGAGAGGAAGATAGGAAGAGAAGAGAGGAGAAGAGAGGAAGAGAGGAGAATAGAGGAAGAGAGGAGAAGAGAGAAGAAGAGGAGAAGAGAGGAAGATAGGATAAGAGAGGATAAGAGAGGAAGAGAAGAGAGGAGAAGAGAGAAAGAGAGGGGAAGAGGAGAAGAGAGGAAGAGATGAGAAGAGAGGAAGAGAGGAGAAGAGAGGAAGAGAGGAGAAGAGAGGAGAAGAGAGGAAGAGATGAGAAGGGAGGAGAAGAGAGGAGAAGAGAGGAGAAGAGAGGAAGAGAGGAGAAGAGAGGAGAAGAGAGGAAGAGAGGAGAAGAGAGGAAGAGAGGGGAAGAGAGGAAGAGAGGAGAAGAGAGAAAGAGAGGAGAAGAGAGAAAGAGAGGAGAAGAGAGAGGAAGAGAGGAGAAGAGAGGAAGAGAGGGGAAGAGAGGAAGAGAGGAGAAGAGAGAAAGAGAGGAGAAGAGAGAAAGAGAGGAGAAGAGAGAGGAAGAGAGGAGAAGAGAGGAAGAGAGGAAGAGAGGAGACGAGAGAGAGGAAGAGGGGAGAAGAGAGGAAGAGAGGAAGAGAGGAAGAGAGGAAGAGAAGAGAGGAGAAGAGAGGAAGAGAGGAGAAGAGAGGAAGAGAGGAGAAGAGAGGAGAAGAGAGGAATAAATGAAGAGAGGAGAAGAGAGGAAGAGAGGAGAAGAGAGAAAGAGAGGAGAAGAGAGGAAGAGAGGAGAAGAGAGGAAGAGAGTAGAAGAGTGGAAGAGAAGGAGAGAGGAGAAGAGAGGAGAAGAGAAGAGAAGAGAGGAGAAGAGAGGAGAAGAGAGGAGAAGAGAGGAAGAGAAGAGAGGAGAAGAGAGAAAGAGAGGAGAAGAGGAGAAGAGAGGAAGAGATGATAAGAGAGGAGAAGAGAGGAAGAGATGATAAGAGAGGAGAAGAGAGGAAGAGATGAGAAGAGAGGAAGAGAAGGGAAGAGAGGAGAAGAGAGGAAGAGAAGATAGGAGAAGAGAGAAAGAGAGGAAGAGAGGAGAAGAGAGGAAGAGAGGAGAAGAGAGGAAGAGAGGAGAAGAGAGGAGAAGAGAGGAAGAGATGATAAGAGAGGAAGAGAGGAGTAGAGAGGAGAAGAGAGGAAGAGAGGAGGGACTTGTTCTTCCATAGTGATGTCAGTATTATGACCACACGTACAACTAGCTAGCAGGACTGAAGGATGAAGGGAGAGATAGAGGAGAGAAAAAGAGGAGAGTTTTTGTTCATGGTGTTGCCAGACAGTTATGATGACCACACTTACAAGTAGCTAGCCAGGATTATTGGGGAGAAGTGATGCTCAAGCACGAATCACGCTATAACCTGGTCCCAGACCTGTACTGTATGTGCACTAGTCTAGCAAGCCAACTCCTTGTGACCACCATTGTCGTGCCAGACACTGAATCCTTAGAAAAAAAGGAGCTAACCTAAAAGGGTTCTTCAGGTGTCCCTACAGGACAACCCTTTGAAAAACCCTTGATGGTTCCAGGTAGAACCCTTTTGAGTTCCATGTAGAACCCTCTGTGGAAAGGGTTCAATATAGAGGATTCGAACCCAAAATGGTTCTACTTGTAACCAAAAAGGGTTTTACCTGGAACCAAAAACGGTTCTCCTATGGGGAGAGCCGAATAACCCTTTTGGTTCTTCAGCTGTCCCCATAGCAGTATCTTAATTTGACCAGTTTCTCACAGCAGGAAAATAATTCTGCAGTAACAGGAAATGTGAATTATTGTTTGGATTATAATTAATGGACATTTATGTAGGGATTGATAAAATTTTTGTTAGGACAAATCAAGTCTGAAATGTTACAAACTTTAGAAGCCTTTTTAAACCTCAAATACACTATATGTTTTCCTGCATCAACAGGGTGATCAAATTAAGATCCTACATCTGTACATACAGTACATTTAGGGTTGCAAAAAATCCAGTATCATTCCCCAAATTCCCCAGTTTTCCAGAAATCCTGGTTGGGAAATTCCTGGTAAAGGAAGGAATAAGCAGGAAATCCGGGAATCCTCCAAACAGGATTTCTGGAAAACCTGGGAATTTGGGGAATGCTCCCAGGATTTTGCAACCATATCAGAGCATGTGAGCGGAGTGGAGCGGGAGCGAGCGTGGAGCGCGAGCGGGCGGATTTTGGACAGAGCGCAGAGCGGCATTTTTAAAAGGACGGAGCGTCGCCCTATGTCCCGCTCCAATTTCGCTAGCTCACACCACGAGTCTGAAGCATGCTCAAGCCTTACCCAGAATCCATCTGTTTAATTTAATTTGTGTCGTCCATGAATTTTTATTTTATAGAGCGAGAGGAGCAGAAGCAGCAACAAGAGAAAAGGGTTGAGGAATTCAAACGTTTCTTCACTGCACGCAAAGGCCCAACCATAACAAGGGAGAGAAAAAGAGAGCTGGATGTAGCATTTTTTAAAAATGATTTTCATGGACTATGAACCGCTGAGTAAAGGAGAACGCGAAGGGATGCAACACTTCACCAGCGCAGCTCAACCAGGCTACACCCCCCCATGCTACAACACCGTACGGGACATGCTCATGCCACATGCCTTGGAAGAGATGGAAGCCAAACTGCAAGACCTACTGCAAAATGGTGATGGGCTCGTTCTGTCAGCTGACATTTGGACCAGTAGAAGAGGGCACAGCTTCCTTGGGATCGTGGCCAGTTTCATTGATGGGACGTTCCGGGGGCACACGGTTTTGTTGGGCTGTGAGCACATACAGGGACACCATACCGCAGATCGTATTTACCAAAAGTATGAAAGTGTACTTAAATATTGGAACGTGCAACGACGTGTGATTCGGGTCGTCACTGACAGTGCCAGCAACATGATCAAGGCGTTTAACCTCCTCCCTGGCACTGAAGAGGAGGCGGAGGGTGAAGTGACCGTGGATGCCAGCAGCAGCGCAGAACATGAAGAGGAGGATGAGGGACCACCTGCGCCCTCGCAAGTCCATGTGGAAGTGATAACCTCTAATGTAGAAACTATGATAAATCAGTACTTTACTTTGTCAAATTTACATCTGAGATGCCCCATTCACATGCTTCAGCTGGCGATCAAAGACGCCGTTAACGAGCACGACAACATTAATAGGCTGTTAGTGAAAGTCGGGCACCTGGTGAAAAGTGTACGCAAGAGCACCCTGAACACAGAGGAAACCGACCAATTAGGTGTCCGCCCCACAAATGCCTGCGCCATTCGATGGAGCAGCCAGTCGTTCATCCGGTTGTACCAAAAAGACCTGTTATGGCAAAACAAACTCAAGTCTAATGTTGCTAACATCACCCTGAATCAAGTACGGCAGCTGACGCGCCTTGTCAGTGTGCTGACACCACTGGCAGACCTCACAGACAAAATGCAGAAGGAGCTGGGGAACCTGGGGATGATCCTCCCTGCTGTCACAGAAATCAAATCCCTGCTCACCAATGACACTCACGCTGCACTTCCAATGGGCATCACTGCTTTTGCAGAAACATTGGCAAACAACGTGTCAATTCGCTATGGAATATACTATACTGATTAACATCTCATTTTACCATCAGTGTTAGATCCCCGTTTCAAGACAGAATGGATAATCCGAGATGAGTCTGTATGCAACAAATTCGGGGAGATAAAGTAAGGCTGTGGTTTAAGCTAAAAGTGAAATACATGCAGATTTTGTTCCTTTTTTGGAGCGAGCGGGGGGGCCATTTGAGTGGAGCGCGATGCAAACTGCGTTGAGCGCTGAGCGATAATGAGCGGACTGGCCTGATGTGGCTTTGAGCTGGGGGAGCGGAGGGGTGAACAGCTCCGTGAGCGAGGAGCTGAGATTCTCACCGCTCCACTCCGCTCATATGCTCTGAACCGTATGTACAGTGTAACATGAAGTCAGAAGAGTTGGCTAAACTAACTCCTAGATACAGATCTGTGACAATGCTAGAAGCAAACAGGATAGTTGAGATAAAAAAAAACATACTACCTAAAAGGCAACCCAGTCATCATTCTCATCACTATCACAGTAAAAAGGAAAAGGGATAGCATTGTTTGTTCTTCTGTGGTATCCCAGACATAAGGGACCTGGGATCGTGTTAAACGTAACAGATCTGCCAGTTCTAGGGGCTTATGGGAGCCTGCCGGTTCAATTTCACCATAGGGACATATTGGACTCGCAACTGTATCTGGCGCTATCTTAGCTGGCGATGTCCTCAATGGCGCTGCCTGTGCACTCACAGACGCCATAATGGGACAGATACAAAGAGGAGTCCTCTATCATTCTCTATGATTGAGACCGAGCGGCATCGTCAGAGCTGCCGGTTGTAATTCCGTCCATCCAGCATCTCTCCAGGCACACTCAGGCACACACACACACACACACACACACACACACACACACTTGGGAGAAATGAAAGATCTAAAGTCCCTTGGCCGAGTATAATTAGAGCTGTAGAACACCGCCGCGTCTCCGACCGATTCCGGCAGGAAATCAATTATCATCCACCGCCACCACAGACCAGGTGAGTTATCACTGTGGTGGTGGCATCATCATCTCTACATCCTCAGGCTTCATCAGGGTTTATAAGCTACAGTACTGTGGTGTAGTATTTAGAGACACAAGGTTTTCCTGAACGTGGCCAGATCAACATTGGAAGAACTCCAGCTTTTTATTGTCGGCTATACAGGCCCAGAGTTTTTCTTCATATGGTCAATTGTTCAGGAAAATTCAGGGCACTACTGTATTATACCAGAGCAGTCATGCTAAAATGGTTACCCGACCAGTATAACTCCCAATCCAAATATTACAGCATCCATATTCTGAAGTCCCTCACTCACTAAGTCATCAGACAGAATGTGACTGCAACGACAGAGGGACTATTGTCTGAAAACTGACAACTGCAGGAGTTTTGACAACAGAGGGAGATTAATCTGACAACTGAGGGACTTCCTAATATGGATGCCTTACTGAATACTCTACAAGCCCAGCAGTGTTTCAGCTCTAGGGGACTTCCTAATATGGATGCCTTACTACATACTCTACAAGCCCAGCAGTGTTTCAGCTCTAGGGGACTTCCTAATATGGATGCCTTACTACATACTCTACAAGCCCAGCAGTGTTTCAGCTCTAGGGGACTTCCTAATATGGATGCCTTACTATATACTCTACAAGCCCAGCAGTGTTTCAGCTCTAGGGGACTTCCTAATATGGATGCCTTACTACATACTCTACAAGCCCAACAGTGTTTCAGCTCTAGGGGACTTCCTAATATGGATGCCTTACTACATACTCTACAAGCCCAGCAGTGTTTCAGCTCTAGGGGACTTCCTAATATGGATGCCTTACTACATACTCTACAAGCCCAGCAGTGTTTCAGCTCTAGGGGACTTCCTAATATGGATGCCTTACTACATACTCTACAAGCCCAGCAGTGTTTCAGCTCTAGGGGACTTCCTAATATGGATGCCTTACTACATACTCTACAAGCCCAGCAGTGTTTCAGCTCTAGGGGACTTCCTAATATGGATGCCTTACTACATACTCTACAAGCCCAGCAGTGTTTCAGCTCTAGGGGACATCCTAATATGGATGCGGCCCTGGCCTGAAGTCACCAAGAGAGGCTTAGTCTGAAGAGGTCAATGGAGAAATCAGAAGGAGAAAGGGATTAGACCCGGGCTGACTACGGCTGAAAAACCTGACAAGCTACACTGAACAAAAATATAAACACAACATGTAGTGTTGGTCCAATGTTTCATGAGCTGAAATAAAAGATCCCAAAAATGTAATATATATACAAAAAGCTTATTTCTCACCAATTTTGCATTATTCTTTTTTTTACATCCCTGTTAATGAGCATTTCTCCTTTGCCAAGATAATCCATCCAGCTGACAGGTGTGGCATATCAAGAAGCTGATTAAACCGCATGATCATTACACAGGTGCACCTTGTGCTGGGTACAATAAAAGGCCACTCTAAAATGTGCAGTTTTGTCACACAACACAATGCCACAGATGTCTGAAGGTTTGAGGGATTATGCAATTGGCATGCTGACTGCAGGAATGTCCACCAGAGCTGTTGCCAGAGAATTGAATGTTCATTTCTCTACCATAATCCGCCTCCAACGTCGTTTTAGAGCATTTGGCAGTACGTCCAACTGGCCTCACAACCGCAGACCCCGTGTATGGCGTCGTGTGGGCGAGCGGTTTGCTGATGTCAATGTTGTGAACAGAGTGCCCCATGGAGGCGGTGGGTTTATGGTATGGGCAGGCATAAACTACGGAAAACGAACACAATTGCACTTTATCGATGCCTAATTTATTTATTTCAATTTACTGATTTCCTTATATGAACTGTAACTCAGTAAAATGGTAGTAATTGTTGCGTTTATATTTTTGTTCAGTGTAAGAAGGTATTAGATCTTTGCCACTTTGAGACTGACTTTAGACTTCAGCTCCTTTAACCATAGGAGTGTTATGGGCAGGGTGGCATAGATGTATTTTACACAGACTTTGGTTCAAATACATTTTAGTCATATACTATTTGAAATAATTAAAAAAACTTAAGCTGAGCTTGATTGAGTTTGATTGGCGCAATGAGACCAGTAGAATAGACGCAAAAGCCTTGCCCATCTGACACTACTGGCAGGCTAAAGAAAACACTAAAATAATTTAAAATGGAAAGATTTCAAATAGTAACCAGGCCTGGTTTTAAGAGGTATTTTGTAATTATCTCTTAGCTCTGCAGCGCTGCAGTAAATGCAGGCTCACAGACCATATCTGGGAGGAGTAAATAGTTGTATTTGATTTTCAATTTGAGAAAAACACACAGTGGAAATAGGACTGTGGGCTTTCTGACTAAATACAAATCGAGCGAATGCGGTGAAGATGTGAAATGAAGCTACATACACAGAAACAACCTCTGGGACCCAAATGATAGCAGGAAAAACATCCAGCATCTTTTTCTCCCTCTCTCTGCTCTTTCCCCCCACCCATCTGAGGGAAATAAGACAGGGTTTCTCCCAGTGTTGCTTCCTGCGCACGTGCCACGGCGGAGCTCCAAACATCCAGTCTCCTGCGGTGCTGTCGCCTCAATCAGTTTCTCCCGACGTGCGGTAGAGACGAGGGAGCGAGAGAAGATGAGAAGCTGATTCTTCACACTGCCTTGTAAAGTAGGGCAGGAGTGTAGTCACGGGGGGGGGGGGGTGTCAGGTTCTGTGTCTGAGTGTCTGTGTGTGAGTGAGTGAGTGTGTGTGTGTGTGTCAGGTTGTGTGTTTGAGTGTTGTGTGTGTGTGTGAGTGAGTGAGTGAGTGAGTGAGTGAGTGAGTGAGTGAGTGAGTGTGTGTGTGAGTGTGTGCGTGTGTGTCAGGTTGTGTGTTTGAGTGTGTGTGTGTGTGTGTGTGAGTGAGTGAGTGAGTGAGTGAGTGAGTGAGTGAGTGAGTGAGTGAGTGAGTGAGTGAGTGTGTGTGTGTGAGTGAGTGAGTGTGTGTGTGTGTGTGAGTGTGTGTGTGTGTGAGTGAGTGAGTGAGTGAGTGAGTGAGTGAGTGAGTGAGTGAGTGAGTGAGTGAGTGAGTGTGTGTGTGTGAGTGAGTGAATGTGTGTGTGTGTGAGTGAGTGTGTGTGTGTGTGTGAGTGAGTGAGTGAGTGAGTGAGTGAGTGAGTGTGTGTGCGTGAGTGAATGTGTGTGTGTGAGTGAGTGTGTGTGTGTGAGTGAGTGAGTGAATGTGTGTTTGTGTGAGTGAGTGTGTGTGTGTGAGTGAGTGACTGAATGTGTTTGTGTGAGTGAGTGAGTGAGTGAATGTGTTTGTGTGAGTGAGTGAGTGAATGTGTTTGTGTGAGTGAGTGAGTGAATGTGTGTGTGTGAGTGAGTGAGTGAGTGAGTGTGTGTGTGCGAGTGAGTGAGTGAATGTGTTTGTGTGAGTGAGTGAGTGAATGTGTTTGTGTGAGTGAGTGAGTGAATGTGTTTGTGTGAGTGAGTGAGTGAGTGTGTGCAGAGGCACCACAGTGACGCGTGATTGGACAGACGGGAGGGTGATGCCAACCTCCATGGTTGATGGATTGATGCTTGATTCATGCAAGGCTGGGTCGGGTTAAGTTGGAGACTCTTGCTATCGCTATGGTTGCGATAAGTCATGGTAGACACCAAAGCTTCCGCCGGCCGCCAAGGGCAAATTCTACACACACACACACACACACACACACACACACACACACACACACACACACACACACACACACACACACACACACACACACACACACACACACACACACACACACACTGATTCTTACATTTTATATTGAATTGCAACCTTTGATTTGGCATCAAAGCCAATGTATTTTTTCAGCAGAGCTGACATTCATTAGCCCCTGTCCTCTCGATACGGACTGAGTACCAAATGGCACCCTATTCCCTACATAGTACACTACTTTTGACAGGCTCTGGCCAAAAGTAGTGCACTTGGGAACAGGGTGTTATTTGGGAGTGCTGCACACTGAGCCGTCGTGTCCTCCGTCGTCAGATAATAATCATACAGAGAAAATAAACACCAAAATGACACATATGGAGGAAACGGGGGAACTGTGATCAAAATAATGTGTTCTATTGGTTCCTTTGACCCCGACCACTCTGTCGTGTCACACAGTAGTGGGCTTATTCAAAGCTCCCTAAAATCCTAACCTAAGACACAAACACAATGCTACAGTGAGGGAAAAAAGTATTTGATCCCCTGCTGATTTTAATGGTAGGTTTATTTCAACAGTGAGAGACAGAATAACAACAACAAAATCCAGAAAAACGCATGTCAAAAATGTTATAAATTGATTTGCATTTTAATGAGGGAAATAAGTATTTGACCCCTCTGCAAAACATGACTTAGTACTTGGTGGCAAAACCCTTATTGGCAATCATAGAGGTCAGACGTTTCTTGTAGTTGGCCACCAGGTTTGCACACATCTCAGGAGGGATTTTGTCCCACTCCTCTTTGCAGATCTTCTCCAAGTCATTAAGGTTTCGGGGCTGACGTTTGGCAACTCAAACCTTCAGCTCCCTCCACAGATGTTCTATGGGATTAAGGTCTGGAGACTGGCTAGGCCACTCCAGGACCTTAATGTGCTTCTTCTTGAGCCACTCCTTTGTTGCCTTGGCCGTGTGTTTTGGGTCATTGTCATGCTGGAAGACCCATCCACGACCCATTTTCAATGCCCTGGCTGAGGGAAGGAGGTTCTCACCCAAGATTTGACGGTACATGGCCCCGTCCATCGTCCCTTTGATGCGGTGAAGTTGTCCTGTCCCCTTAGCAGAAAAACACCCCCAAAGCATAATGTTTCCACCTCCATGTTTGATGGTGGGGATGGTGTTCTTGGGGTCATAGGCAGCATTCATCCTCCTCCAAACACGGCGAGTTGAGTTGATGCCAAAGAGCTCAATTTTGGTCTCATCTGACCACAACACTTTCACCCAGTTCTCCTCTGAATCATTCAGATGTTCATTGGCAAACTTCGGACGGGCCTGTATATGTGCTTTCTTGAGCAGGGGGACCTTGCGGGCGCTGCAGGATTTCAGTCCTTCACAGCGTAGTGTGTTACCAATTGTTTTCTTGGTGACTATTGACCCAGCTGCCTTGAGATCATTGACAAGATCCTCCCGTGTAGTTCTGGGCCGATTCCTCACCGTTCTCATGATCATTGCAACTCCACGAGGTGAGATCTTGCATGGAGCCCCAGGCCGAGGGAGATTGACAGTTCTTTTGTGTTTCTTCCATTTGCGAATAATCGCACCAACTGTTGTCACCTTCTCACCAAGCTGCTTGCTGATGGTCTTGTAGCACATTCCAGCCTTGTGTAGGTCTACAATATTGTCCCTGACATCCTTGGAGAGCTCTTTGGTCTTGGCCATGTTGGAGAGTTTGGAATCTGATTGATTGATTGCTTCTGTGGACAGGTGTATTTTATACAGGTAACAAACTGAGATTATGTCACGATCGTCGTAATGAACAGACCAAGGCGCAGCGTGATGAACGAACATGTTTAACTTTATTATCTTTAGTGATAATAGAACACAATCAACAAAACAAGAAACGACTCGTGAAGTCCACGGTAACAATGACCGAACACGGAACAAGAACCCACCAACACAAAGGGAAAACCGACAGTTTAAATATGGCTCCCAATCAGAGACAACCAACGACAGCTGACACTCGTTGCCTCTGATTGGGAGTCACTCTAGCCAACATAGAAATAAACACAACAGAATTACCAACATAGAAATAAACACATAGAATGAACACACCCTGGCTCAACATATAGAGTCCCAGAGCCAGGGTGTGACAGTACCCCCCCCTAAAGGCGCGGACTGCGACCGCGCCTCAACCTGAACAAAACAGGGGAGGGCTGGGCGGGCATACCTCCTCGGCGGCGGTTCTGGCTCCGGCCTTGACCACCACCCTCCAATAAACCCCCCATAGCGCCCCTGGTCCAGTCTGGCCCCGCCGGCTGGAGCTGAACTGGACTTAGCAGGAGCGGTTAGCTTCAGCTCCATAGTGGAGCAGTTGACCGGTACCTTACCAGGCACCGGTGACCCAGGCACGGGTTGTGCTGGACTGACGACGCGCACCCCTGGCTTGGTGCGTGGAGGAGGAACGGGCCTTACCAGGCTGACGACGCGCACCCCTGGCTTGGTGCGTGGAGGAGGAACGGGCCTTACCAGGCTGACGACTCGCACCCCTGGCTTAGTGCGTGGAGGAGGAACGGGCCTTACCAGGCTGACGACTCGCACCCCTGGCTTGGTGCGTGGAGGAGGGACGGGCCTTACCAGGCTGACGTCTCGCACCCCTGGCTTAGTGCGAGTAGCAGGAACAGGCCTTACCAGGCTGACGTCTCGCACCCCTGGCTTAGTGCGAGTAGCAGGAACAGGCCGGGCCGGGCTGGCGACGCGCACCGTAGACTTGGTGCGAGTGGCAGGAACAGGCCGGGCCGGGCTGGCGACGCGCACCGTAGACTTGGTGCGAGTGGCAGGAACAGGCCGGGCCGGGCTGGCGACGCGCACCGTAGACTTGGTGCGAGTGGCAGGAACAGGCCGGGCCGGGCTGGCGACGCGCACCGTAGACTTGGTGCGAGTGGCAGGAACAGGCCGGGCCGGGCTGGCGACGCGCACCGTAGACTTGGTGCGAGTGGCAGGAACAGGCCGGGCCGGGCTGGCGACGCGCACCGTAGACTTGGTGCGAGTGGCAGGAACAGGCCGGGCCGGGCTGGCGACGCGTACCGTAGACTTGGTGCGAGTGGCAGGAACAGGCCGGGCCGGGCTGGCGACGCGCACCGTAGACTTGGTGCGAGTGGCAGGAACAGGCCGGGCTGGGCTGGCGACGCACACCGTAGGCTTGGTGCGTAGAGCAGGGACAGGCCGGGCTGGGCTGGCGACGCACACCGTAGGCTTGGTGCGTAGAGCAGGGACAGGCCGGGCTGGGCTGGCGACGCACACCGTAGGCTTGGTGCGTGGAGCAGGGACAGGCCGGACCGGGCTGGCGACGCACACCGTAGGCTTGGTGCGTGGAGCAGGGACAGGCCGAACCGGGCTGTGGAGACGGATAGGAGACCTGGAGTGAAAAGCGGCCACAACCCGTCCTGGCTGAATGCCTACCCTCACACACTCTGTGTGAGGCATCCGCACAGGACGTACAGGGCGGTGTATCCGTAACCTGGTGGCCTTCTGAATCCGCCCCTTTTCTGCCTCCGTCAGCCCCGTCGTCCATGCCGTGTGCCCCCCCCTAAACATTTTCTGGGGTTGCCTCTCGCCTGTCCGACGTTGACCCGTTTGGCGCCGCTGCTCCTCTCTACGGCGCGCCTCCACCGTCTCTTCTCCCGGCGCTTCCTCCCATGTCCAGCCCCAGAGCTGCCCCTGGACACGCTGCTTGGTCGTTGCATGGTGGGTTCTTCTGTCAAGATCGTCGTAATGAACAGACCAAGGCGCAGCGTGATGAACGAACATGTTTAACTTTATTATCTTTAGTGATAATAGAACACAATCAACAAAACAAGAAACGACTCGTGAAGTCCACGGTAACAATGACCGAACACGGAACAAGAACCCACCAACACAAAGGGAAAACCGACAGTTTAAATATGGCTCCCAATCAGAGACAACCAACGACAGCTGACACTCGTTGCCTCTGATTGGGAGTCACTCTAGCCAACATAGAAATAAACACAACAGAATTACCAACATAGAAATAAACACATAGAATGAACACACCCTGGCTCAACATATAGAGTCCCAGAGCCAGGGTGTGACAGTACCCCCCCCTAAAGGCGCGGACTGCGACCGCGCCTCAACCTGAACAAAACAGGGGAGGGCTGGGCGGGCATACCTCCTCGGCGGCGGTTCTGGCTCCGGCCTTGACCACCACCCTCCAATAAACCCCCCATAGCGCCCCTGGTCCAGTCTGGCCCCGCCGGCTGGAGCTGAACTGGACTTAGCAGGAGCGGTTAGCTTCAGCTCCATAGTGGAGCAGTTGACCGGTACCTTACCAGGCACCGGTGACCCAGGCACGGGTTGTGCTGGACTGACGACGCGCACCCCTGGCTTGGTGCGTGGAGGAGGAACGGGCCTTACCAGGCTGACGACGCGCACCCCTGGCTTGGTGCGTGGAGGAGGAACGGGCCTTACCAGGCTGACGACTCGCACCCCTGGCTTAGTGCGTGGAGGAGGAACGGGCCTTACCAGGCTGACGACTCGCACCCCTGGCTTGGTGCGTGGAGGAGGGACGGGCCTTACCAGGCTGACGTCTCGCACCCCTGGCTTAGTGCGAGTAGCAGGAACAGGCCTTACCAGGCTGACGTCTCGCACCCCTGGCTTAGTGCGAGTAGCAGGAACAGGCCGGGCCGGGCTGGCGACGCGCACCGTAGACTTGGTGCGAGTGGCAGGAACAGGCCGGGCCGGGCTGGCGACGCGCACCGTAGACTTGGTGCGAGTGGCAGGAACAGGCCGGGCCGGGCTGGCGACGCGCACCGTAGACTTGGTGCGAGTGGCAGGAACAGGCCGGGCCGGGCTGGCGACGCGCACCGTAGACTTGGTGCGAGTGGCAGGAACAGGCCGGGCCGGGCTGGCGACGCGCACCGTAGACTTGGTGCGAGTGGCAGGAACAGGCCGGGCCGGGCTGGCGACGCGCACCGTAGACTTGGTGCGAGTGGCAGGAACAGGCCGGGCCGGGCTGGCGACGCGTACCGTAGACTTGGTGCGAGTGGCAGGAACAGGCCGGGCCGGGCTGGCGACGCGCACCGTAGACTTGGTGCGAGTGGCAGGAACAGGCCGGGCTGGGCTGGCGACGCACACCGTAGGCTTGGTGCGTGGAGCAGGGACAGGCCAGACTGGGCTGGCGACGCACACCGTAGGCTTGGTGCGTAGAGCAGGGACAGGCCGGGCTGGGCTGGCGACGCACACCGTAGGCTTGGTGCGTAGAGCAGGGACAGGCCGGGCTGGCGACGCACACCGTAGGCTTGGTGCGTGGAGCAGGGACAGGCCGGACCGGGCTGGCGACGCACACCGTAGGCTTGGTGCGTGGAGCAGGGACAGGCCGAACCGGGCTGTGGAGACGGATAGGAGACCTGGAGTGAAAAGCGGCCACAACCCGTCCTGGCTGAATGCCTACCCTCACACACTCTGTGTGAGGCATCCGCACAGGACGTACAGGGCGGTGTATCCGTAACCTGGTGGCCTTCTGAATCCGCCCCTTTTCTGCCTCCGTCAGCCCCGTCGTCCATGCCGTGTGCCCCCCCCTAAACATTTTCTGGGGTTGCCTCTCGCCTGTCCGACGTTGACCCGTTTGGCGCCGCTGCTCCTCTCTACGGCGCGCCTCCACCGTCTCTTCTCCCGGCGCTTCCTCCCATGTCCAGCCCCAGAGCTGCCCCTGGACACGCTGCTTGGTCGTTGCATGGTGGGTTCTTCTGTCAAGATCGTCGTAATGAACAGACCAAGGCGCAGCGTGATGAACGAACATGTTTAACTTTATTATCTTTAGTGATAATAGAACACAATCAACAAAACAAGAAACGACTCGTGAAGTCCACGGTAACAATGACCGAACACGGAACAAGAACCCACCAACACAAAGGGAAAACCGACAGTTTAAATATGGCTCCCAATCAGAGACAACCAACGACAGCTGACACTCGTTGCCTCTGATTGGGAGTCACTCTAGCCAACATAGAAATAAACACAACAGAATTACCAACATAGAAATAAACACATAGAATGAACACACCCTGGCTCAACATATAGAGTCCCAGAGCCAGGGTGTGACAGATTAGGAGCACTCCCTTTAAGAGTGTGCTCCTAATCTCAGCTCGTTACCTGTATAAAAGACACCTGGGAGCCAGAAATATTTCTGATTGAGAGGGGGTCAAATACTTATTTCCCTCATTAAAATGCAAATCAATTTATAACATTTTTGACATGCGTTTTTCTGGATTTTTGTTGTTGTTATTCTGTCTCTCACTGTTCAAATAAACCTACCATTCAAATTATAGACTGATCATTTCTTTGTCAGTGGGCAAACGTACAAAATCAGCAGGGGATCAAATACTTTTTTCCCTCACTGTATGTTACTAGGGTAACAGCAATTTCCATTCCAAAGGGTGTGAATACAAAAATGAATGAAGCTGGGAGGCAAAAGAAAGACTCAAACAGTGGTACCAAAGCTTAGTGTTTAAATGGTTAAAGGTCACTGAGAAGGAACACACACTGCCAGGTTGACACATGAACAGAACACCTTATAATAGTGTTTTCTCACCATAGTGTCGATTTAAAATGCAGTGCAGTCAGTGGGCGGGACTACAGCCCATCCTCAGATTTAAGGACACCTGTCTCAGCCAATGGGTGGCTTCTATGGCCTTTGATCGACAGCTATCCGTCACACTCACCGGCGCCACAGTCCTCCTCGTCCGCCCCGTTCTCGCAGTCCCGCTCGCCATCGCATCGCCACGACAACGAGACGCACTTGTTGGTGGAGCCGCCGCAGTCAAACTTCTCCGGAGGACACGTCTGTTTGCCTGGAGGGGAGAGAGAGAGATTACTTTTTAGGCTGTGTTTCATTCCAACAGGTTGCACCCTTCCCTGCTGCCCTCACTCACTCCACTTGGCAGATCTGAGAGGCTT
The DNA here is from genome assembly GCF_964263955.1 of Coregonus lavaretus. Classification (NCBI taxonomy): domain Eukaryota; kingdom Metazoa; phylum Chordata; class Actinopteri; order Salmoniformes; family Salmonidae; genus Coregonus; species Coregonus lavaretus. The sequence goes on from NC_140006.1 coordinate 40,536,377, forward strand.
GGGTAGGTGGGTTAGGGTTAGAGGTAGGTGGGTTAGAGGTAGGTGGGTTAGAGGTAGGTGGTTTAGGGGTAGGTGGGTTAGAGGTAGGTGGGTTATAGGTAGGTGGGTTAGAGGTAGGTGGGTTAGAGGTAGGTGGGTTAGGGGTAGGTGGGTTAGGGGTAGGTGGGTTAGAGGTAGGTGGGTTAGAGGTAGGTGGGTTAGAGGTAGGTGGGTTAGGGGTAGGTGGGTTAGGGGTAGGTGGGCTAGAGGTAGGTGGGTTAGGGGTAGGTGGGTTAGGGGTAGGTGGGTTAGGGGTAGGTGGGTTAGAGGTAGGTGGGTTAGAGGTAGGTGGGTTAGGGGTAGGTGGGTTAGGGGTAGGTGGGCTAGAGGTAGGTGGGTTAGAGGTAGGTGGGTTAGAGGTAGGTGGGCTAGAGGTAGGTGGGTTAGAGGTAGGTGGGTTAGGGGTAGGTGGGTTAGAGGTAGGTGGGTTAGGGGTAGGTGGGTTAGAGGTAGGTGGGTTAGAGGTAGGTGGGTTAGAGGTAGGTGGGTTAGAGGTAGGTGGGCTAGAGGTAGGTGGGTTAGAGGTAGGTGGGTTAGGGGTAGGTGGGTTAGAGGTAGGTGGGTTAGAGGTAGGTGGGTTAGAGGTAGGTGGGCTAGAGGTAGGTGGGTTAGAGGTAGGTGGGTTAGGGGTAGGTGGGTTAGGGGTAGGTGGGTTAGAGGTAGGTGGGTTAGAGGTAGGTGGGTTAGGGGTAGGTGGGTTAGAGGTAGGTGGGTTAGAGGTAGGTGGGTTAGAGGTAGGTGGGTTAGGGGTAGGTGGGTTAGGGGTAGGTGGGTTAGGGGTAGGTGGGTTAGAGGTAGGTGGGTTAGAGGTAGGTGGGTTAGGGGTAGGTGGGTTAGGGGTAGGTGGGTTAGGGGTAGGTGGGTTAGAGTTAGGTGGGTTAGGGGTAGGTGGGTTAGAGGTAGGTGGGCTAGAGGTAGGTGGGTTAGAGGTAGGTGGGTTAGGGGTAGGTGGGTTAGAGGTAGGTGGGTTAGGGGTAGGTGGGTTAGGGGTAGGTGGGTTAGGGGTAGGTGGGTTAGGGGTAGGTGGGTTAGAGGTAGGTGGGTTAGAGGTAGGTGGGTTAGAGGTAGGTGGGTTAGAGGTAGGTGGGTTAGAGGTAGGTGGGTTAGAGGTAGGTGGGTTAGTGGTAGGTGGTTTAGGGGTAGGTGGGTTAGAGGTAGGTGGGTTAGGGGTAGGTGAGGGGGAGGTCCACAGAGTTTCCACTACATTGCTTATCACCATATTACCAGATTTGTGTATCAGGAGAGTGAGTAAGCCCTAGTATGATGAAGCTATTACCATGATGCTTATATCTATCAAATCCTAGGTCTAGAGGCTAGGTGTTGATATGGAATCCAATCTTTTTATCCAATCCTCTCAGATTTACAGGAATAGACTAGGGTGTATAGAAGGGTTTAGGGTCTAATAGACTAGGGTGTATAGAAGGGTTTAGGGTCTAATAGACTAGGGTGTATAGAAGGGTTTAGGGTCTAATAGACTAGGGTGTATAGAAGTGTTTAGGGTCTAATAGACTAGGGTGTATAGAAGGGTTGTAGGGGTCTAATTGGAATTCTGCCCTAGTATCTCCATGGACCTATATAAACACAACAACCAAAACATCCCACCGACCTACCCAACATTCCAATAGTACACTACTAGTACACACACACGTCCTAAACAGAAACACAACCACTCAGCCAATTGATGTTGTTCTCTAGCCTCAACCCTGAAGGGACATGACAGGAACATGCAACACAGCAGATGTACCAGTTGACAGCAGTGGAAAAGAGAACCCCAGATCACTAACCGCTCCGCACCGTCTCCGCCTCTTTCTAACCCAATCTGTTGGTGGCTCTAGATGGCACGGGCTCCGTTTGATCCAGATTACTTTGTGTTTAATATCAGGCCTTGCTGTCATTAACTACACATCTCTGCTTACAGCCGGCTGTATTTAAGCCGTTTTTCACAGTCGCCCCCAGAATCGAATCAGTCGGCTAAATAACATTCTCTGGTGAGAATTTGACTTGGTCTTGGTTTATGATTGCATTAGATGTCGAATGACACAACTTTCTATTAGCTTGTCAGAGGGGTTGGGTTACATTTTCTGTTGAATGCATTCAGTTGTACAACTGACTAGATATCCCCCTTTCCCTTTCCCATAGTTGAGGTCTCATGTTGCAACGTCTCGGGTTGTAATGCACTGTAATGTATCACTGACAGGTTCTGGCTAGAGGAGTAGAACACCTGTTTAGGTCGAGGGGATGGCTAGCGGAGTAGAACACCTGTTTAGGAGAGGTGCTGGCTAGCAGAGTAGAACACCTGTTTAGGTCAAGGTTCTGGATAGTGGAGTAGAACACCTGTTTAGGCGAGGTGCTGGCTAGCAGAGTAGAACAAATATAATTATTGAATGGAAATACCAGGAGAAGCATCTTTGGGAAAGGAAAGGGGTATATCTAGTCAGTTGTACAACTGAATGCATTCAACAGAAAATGTGTCTTCCGCATTTAACCCAACCCCTCTGAATCAGAGAGGTGTGGAGGGGCTGATGGGCCGTTCATTTTGAAAGAAAAAGCTAAAAGGGGAGTTCAACACTATGTTGGGGTTGGCATCTGTCAAAATGGACCTACAGATGATGTTTAAATTAGACTTCTGACAAATCGACTTCTATTCGGAGAGATCTACCCCCAGAGTTCTAAGTTCTAACCGAAATGCCAGACGATCAATGCTGTGTAGACATCCTGGATGATGGTGCTGTCATCTCTCTAAACCACAGATCATGTTCTTGTTTGATTCCGACATTTTTCAAACTATAAGGCTGCGTTTACACAGTTAGCTCAATTCAGATTCTTTCCCACTAATTTGTCTTTTGACCAATCAGATCAGATATTTTGGCCAAAAGATCAGAGTTGGGCTGTCTGTGTAAACCAAGGCTAACAGGGCCCACCACTTGAGGCAATGTGTTGGTGTGCCTCTGGTCTGAACGTGTGAAGGTCGCTAGGTGGTGAGAGAAGCAGCTGTTGCCCAGGGGAGGCAGAGCGAGTGGTGGGGCCTGACGTAACCTCCAACTGACTCATGGAGAAACACTGAATTGTGTCCTGGATGATCTAGCTGTAAAACAAGGTAGCCTAAGTAAAAGAGAACAGTATGGCACTGAGATATTTACTGATACAAATAGGAGAGGGGGGGGGGGGGGGGGGGGGGTGGGGATAGCTGAGAGTAGGGT
>NC_140006.1:40539815-40542315 GCF_964263955.1 Coregonus lavaretus
GTAGTACAGTAGTTGGCTCATTGAACTTAATTTGAAGTTCACTGCAGTTTTCTATGATGTGAGGGAAGTGTGGCTTTTGTTTTGATCTGTATGGCCTCACTTGTAGGTGCAGATAACTACCAAAATAATGGAAACACTTGAGTAAATGAGGGATACAAAGTATATTGAAGGCAGGTGCTTCCACACAGGTGTGGTTCCTGAATTAATTAAGGAATTGACATCCCATTATGCTTAGGGTCATGTATAAAAATGCTGGGCAGGCCATTATTTTGGTTACAATGGCTATGCCCCCATAGGATGACAATGCCCCCATCCACAGGGCACGAGTGGTCACTGAATGATTTGATGAGCATGAAAACAATGTAAGCCATATGCCATGGTCACTCAGTCACCAGATCTCAACCCAATTGAACACTTATGGGAGATTCTGGAGCGGCTTAATCTGGAGCCGAAGGAAACGCACACCTGTTTAGGTCAAGGTGCTGGCTAGCGGAGTAGAATACCTGTTTAGGAGAGGTGCTGGCTAGCGGAGCAGAACACCTGTTTTAGGTCAAGGTTCTGGATAGTGGAGTAGAACACCTGTTTAGGAGAGGTGCTGGCTAGCTGAGTAGAACACCTGTTTAGGTCAAGGTGCTGGCTAGCAGAGTAGAACACCTGTTTAGGTCAAGGTTCTGGATAGTGGAGTAGAACACCTGTTTAGGAGAGGTGCTGGCTAGCAGAGTAGAACACCTGTTAGGAGAGGTGCTGGCTAGCTGAGTAGAACACCTGTTTAGGTCAAGGTGCTGGCTAGCAGAGTAGAACACCTGTTTAGGTCAAGGTTCTGGATAGTGGAGTAGAACACCTGTTTACGTCAAGGTTCTGGCTAGCGGAGTAGAACACCTGTTTAGGAGAGGTGCTGGCTAGCAGAGTAGAACACCTGTTTAGGAGAGGTGCTGGCTAGCTGAGTAGAACACCTGTTTAGGTCAAGGTGCTGGCTAGCAGAGTAGAACACCTGTTTAGGTCAAGGTTCTGGATAGTGGAGTAGACCACCTGTTTAGGGAGAGGTGCTGGCTAGCGGTGTAGAACACCTGTTTAGGAGAGGTTCTGGATAGTGGAGTAGAACACCTGTTTAGGAAAGGTGCTGGCTAGCGGAGTAGAACACCTGTTTAGGAGAGGTGCTGGCTAGCTGAGTAGAACACCTGTTTAGGTCAAGGTTCTTGATAGTGGAGTAGAACACCTGGTTAGGAGAGGTGCTGGCTAGCAGAGTAGAACACCTGTTTAGGAGAGGTGCTGGCTAGCTGTGTAGAACACTCGTTTAGGTCGAGGGGATGGCTAGCAGAGTAGAACACCTGTTTAGGAGAGGTGCTGGCTAGCAGAGTAGAACACCCGTTTAGGTCGAGGTGCTGGCTGGCGGAGTAGAACACCTGTTTAGGAAAGGTGTTGGCTAGCGGAGTAGAACACCTGTTTAGGTGAGGTGCTGGCTAGCTGAGTAGAACACCTGTTTAGGGGAGGTGCTGGCTAGCAGAGTAGAACACCTGTTTAGGTCGATGTGCTGGCTAGCGGAGCAGAACACCTGTTTAGGCGAGGTGCTGGCTAGCGGAGTAGAACACCTGTTTAGGCGAGGTGCTGGCTTGCGGAGTAGAACACCTGTTTAGGGGAGGTGCTGGCTAGCGGAGTAGAACACCTGTTTAGGCGAGGTGCTGGCTAGCGGAGTAGAACACCTGTTTAGGCGAGGTGCTGGCTTGCGGAGTAGAACACCTGTTTAGGGGAGGTGCTGGCTAGCGGAGTAGAACACCTGTTTAGGAGAGGTGCTGGCTAGCGGAGTAGAACACCTGTTTAGGAGAGGTGCTGGCTAGCGGAGTAGAACACCTGTTTAGGCGAGGTGCTGGCTAGCGGAGTAGAACACCTGTTTAGGAGAGGTGCTGGCTAGCAGAGTAGAACACCTGTTTAGGAGAGGTGCTGGGTAACAGAGTAGAACACCTGTTTAGGAGAGGTGCTGGGTAACAGAGTAGAACACCTGTTTAGGAGAGGTGCTGGCTAGCGGAGTAGAACACATTAAAATGAAAAGGAGAGCCTCACACTATAGGAGCTCAGATGCAATAATTTAATAACCAACGTTTGGACAGACAAGCTGTCTTCATCAGGGTATAATGACAAACACTGCGGGTCACTAGTTTATATAGTTTCAAAGGACACACAGGTGTCTGTAATCATGGCCGGGTGTGGCCTGATATCATTGGTTAATTCACAGATATAAACAGAACATACAAAAACATGAATGGATAGCATATAATCATAGCACAATTTGGCTACATAGGCCTACAAACATTTTCTTTTTTTAACAATAAACTGTCGAGGTCACCCCCTATCCTAGGGAGGGTGACATGTTCTATGCCGATATAACGTAGGGACGAAATCGAGTGGTTTATTGTTAAAACGAGAGGCTGCCTGGATTTTTAATTTAAAGACTCTTGCTCCCTTCGGCCTCAACGTAGACTTTGATCTGAAGCCATTCTTGTGA
>NC_140006.1:40547315-40626697 GCF_964263955.1 Coregonus lavaretus
ATGTTATAAATTGATTTGCATTTTAATGAGGGAAATAAGTATTTGACCCCCTCTCAATCAGAAAGATTTGTGGCTCCCAGGTGTCTTTTATACAGGTAACGAGCTGAGATTAGGAGCACACTCTTAAAGGGAGTGCTCCTAATCTCAGCTTGTTACCTGTATAAAAGACACCTGTCCACAAAAGCAATCAATCAATCAGATTCCAAACTCTCCACCATGGCCAAGACCAAAGAGCTCTCCAAGGATGTCAGGGACAAGATTGTAGACCTACACAAGGCTGGAATGTGCTACAAGACCACCGGCAAGCAGCTTGGTGAGAAGGTGACAACAGTTGGTGCGATTATTCGCAAATGGAAGAAACACAAAAGAACTGTCAATCTCCCTCGGCCTGGGGCTCCATGCAAGATCTCACCTCGTGGAGTTGCAATGATCATGATAATGGTGAGGAATCAGCCCAGAACTACACGGGAGGATCTTGTCAATGATCTCAAGGCAGCTGGGACCATAGTCACCAAGAAAAAAAATTGTAACACACTACGCCGTGAAGGACTGAAATCCTGCAGCGCCCGCAAGGTCCCCCTGCTCAAGAAAGCACCTATACATGCCCATCTGAAGTTTGCCAATGAACATCTGAATGATTCAGAGGACAACTGGGTGAAAGTGTTGTGGTCAGATGAGACCAAAATCGAGCTCTTTTGAATCAACTCAACTCGACGTGTTTGGAGGAGGAGGAATGCTGCCTATGACCCCAAGAACACCATCCCCACCGTCAAACATGGAGGTGGAAACATTATGCTTTGGGGGTGTTTTTCTGCTAAGGGGACAGGACAACTTCACCGCATCAAAGGGACGATGGACGGGGCCATGTACCGTCAAATCTTGGGTGAGAACCTCCTTCCCTCAGCCAGGGCATTGAAAATGGGTCGTGGATGGGTATTCCAGCATGACAATGACCCAAAACACATGGCCAAGGCAACAAAGGAGTGGCTCAAGAAGAAGTACATTAAGGTCCTGGAGTGGCCTAGCCAGTCTCCAGACCTTAATCCCATAGAAAATCTGTGGAGGGAGCTGAACGTTCGAGTTGCCAAACGTCAGCCCCGAAACCTTAATGACTTGGAGAAGATCTGCAAAGAGGAGTGGGACAAAATCCCTCCTGAGATGTGTGCAAACCTGGTGGCCAACTACAAGAAACATCTGACCTCTGTGATTGCCAACAAGGGTTTTGCCACCAAGTACAAAGTCATGTTTTGCAGAGGGGTAAAATACTTATTTCCCTCATTAAAATGGAAATCAATTTATAACATTTTTGACATGCGTTTTTCTGGATTTGTCGTTGTTATTCTGTCTCTCACTGTTCAAATAAACCTACCATTAAAATTATAGACTGATCATTTCTTTGTCAGTGGGCAAACGTACAAAATCAGCAGGGGATCAAAAACTTTTTTCCCTCACTGTACATAATATGACATTTGAAATGTCTTTATTATTTTGGAACTTTTGTGAGTGTAATGTTTACTATTCATTTTTTATTGTTTATTTCACTTTTGTTTATTATCTATTTCACTTGCTTTGTCAATGTTAACATATGTTTCCCATGCCAATAACACCCTTAAATGGAATTGAAATTGAGAGAGAGAGAGAAACAAAAAAGAAAACAGCATGCCTCATACCTCATCAAGCTTCAGCGTAATTGGAGCGTGGTGGAAGGAGTGTACGCTGTACGTTAATTAGCATTAACATATGTAAAACAGAGGCTCCACTATCACTGACTGCAAACATACAGTAGGTCTCTGCCTGGCACCAACAGAAGAGAAATACAAACTTCAAACAAACACCGTCCCTGGGCTAAATATGTTGTGAATTACAGCACGTAGCGCCACTTTTTGGCATCTGGGCTACTGCTTGAAGTGTGGAGTTGTCATGACAACACTTTACAGTTTAAGGAATGAGCGTCACACAGGGCTAGCCATATTTGCAGCGCTAATTTGACGTTTTGTTATTGTCGAGACTTCTGAAACTTTTCTTTCACGTTAGATTTTTCAATTTCTAGTACATCAGAAGTTCGAGGTTTCTTACTAAATAGTGTTCTGAATTAATTCTCAAAGTTCTACAGAAAGTCCATCAAAATCAGTTCAGAGCATTCGCTAATAATGTGCTTCTGACACAACAGGTTGACGAGTTCAACAAGGAGATGAGAGAAACCTATTATTACGATGAAGAGACGTTCACCGTTGCGTAACAAACAGGTTTCCTGTCTCTCATGGTGCCTTTTGGTACAGTCCACAGAAACACAGCTGGCTCTCCAGTCGCCTCGCTTCCCCCACCATATTAATGCGACTGTGACCATGGGAGCCGCTCTCTGAGAGCCAGCTGTGATGATCTACTACCTTTTCAGGAAAAAGACATTCAGGACGTCCTAATTTGGACGCCATCATGTGGACTACAAGCCGAGTTAGAAATAGTGCATTTGCTCCATTCTCAACCTTGAGAGGAATGACATGTATGTCTCCATTTTGGAAGTGGAGTGGAAATGACTGAAAATGGCTGGTTCATGTACGGCTGTTTAACCAAGAGTAACAAGGCAACAGAAAACATGTCATCACCCACGAAGGATGCAGCGCCCCGCCTTGGGCCAATTAGTGACAATTATTCAAACTTATTCAAACTTATGTTGGGTGAATTAATGAGAGAGAGAAAAAGAAAAGATCAAGTCTTCTTAATTATCAACTGTTTCTGTTTGGAATTACAGCCTATAGACAGTCTACACATCATTTCAAAATGTTCACCTTTTGTGAATGGGCGGAGCTTATAGATCCTTATGGGAAACGTGTTTCTCATGAAGAGATGCATATATGTACAAAATGTCATGACAAACGAGACAGGAGATATGCTTGTTCAAAGTTTGGAATATCAGTTGATTACAATAGCGCCCCCTTGGGTCAATCAGTGACATTTTGTAAATGCCGGATCTCTATGGCAAGAAGCATCATTCACCCAAGTTCTGTTAAAATCGGGCCAGAGGTATCTGAGATATTGCATGTGACTAACTTAAGATGAAGGCAGATCCATAGTCGTCGTCCCCCCCCCACCCCCCACCCCCCGCCACCCCCAATCATCATCGTGGGGGACAATCATTTGCTGTACAGTAGCCATGGAAACCAAGTGTAATGGTTTAACCCTGCTGCCAATACAACATGAATCCATAAGTGATTCATATTAATTGAATGGAAAATGATATTATGTGAACATGAGTTGTAGGCCTCCTCTTGTACTACATGAGCATACATACAAGATTTAATCAACCGTATTGGTGTATTATTCCATTTAAATAGGCTTTTTAGTTTTTTTCCCGTGATCTCTATCTCCGCCCACACAGAGACAAAATTCCTCCCTTATTCATATTTAATTGGATTTCCAATGCAAACATGTTATCCTTCAGAGGTCCCTGTCTCTTTCTCTAACTCGCCCTCACACTAACTTTCTGAGGGTGACATTAACGTTGGCGACTTGTCGGCTGTTCTGTTCTTCATGCATTATTCATGAGATAACGACCCACACAACCTGATAAATCAGTAGAAAATGACGGGGGGGGGGAAATATACGATAACATTTGCTTTTTCCAACTCCCTTTCTGCTATGGTAAATGCACGAAAATTCCTTTTAAATAGCGAGCTCAATGACAGACTTTGTGTTCAACCAATCACAAGATCAAAACGTGAGTGGGTAGTATCAGGTTGTACTGGTCTCAGTCTTGACTCGGACTCGAACCCCTCTTCGTCTTGGTCTCAGTCTTGACTCGGACTCAAATAGCTCCAGTCCCGGTCTTGACTCGGACTGGAATAGCTGTGGTCTCGGTCTTGACTCAGACTTGAATACAGAGCATTCGGAAAGTATTCAGACCCCTTGACTTTTTCCACATTTTGTTACGTTACAACCTTATTCTAAAATTGATTAAATCATTTTCTCCCCCTCATCAATCTACACACAATATCCCATAATGACAAAGCAAAAACAGGTTTGTAGAAATCTCTGCAAATTTCTAAAAAACTGAAATATCACATTTACATAAGTATTCAGACCCTTTACTCAGTACTGTCATTTACAAAATAGCCTCCAACACTCTACTCAGCAAATTGGATGTAGTCTATCACAGTGCCATCCGTTTTGTCACCAAAGCCCCATATACTACCCACCATTGTGACCTGTACGCTCTTGTTGGCTGGCCCTCACTACATATTCGTTGCCAAACCCACTGGCTCCAGGTCATCTATAAATCACTGCTAGGCAAATCCCCGTCTTATCTTAGCTCATTGGTCACCATAGCAACACCCACCCGTAGTATGCGATCCAGCAGGTATATCTCACTGGTCATCCCCAATGCCAACACCTCCTTTGGCCGCCATTCCTTCCAATTCTCTGCTGCCAATGACTGGAACGAACTGCAAAAATCTCTGAAGCTGGAGACTCTTATCTCCCTCACTAACTTTAAGCGTCAGTTGTCAGAGCAGCTTATCGATCACTGCACCTGTACACAGCCATTCTGAAATTAGCCCACCAAACTACCTCATCCCCATATTGTTATTTATTTTGCTAATTTGCACCCCAGTATCTCTATTTGCACATCATCTTCTGCACATCTATCATTCCAGTGTTAATACGAAATTTTAACTATTATGGCGTATTTATTGCCTTCCCTCCATAACTTACTACATTCGCACACACTGTATATATATTTTCTGTTGTATTTTTGACTTTATGTTTTGTTTACCCCATATGTAACTCTGTGTTGTTGTTTTTATCGCACTGCTTTGCTTTATCTTGGCCAGGTCGCAGTTGTAAATGAGAACTTGTTCTCAACTGGCTTACCTGGTTAAATAAAGGTTAAATAAATAAAATAAAATAAACTTTGTTGAAGCACCTTTGGCAGCAATTACAGCCTCAAGTCTTCTTGGGTATGACGCTACAAGCTTGGCAAACCTGTATTTGGGGAGTTTCTCCCATTCTTCTCTGCAGATCCTCTCAAGCTCTGTCAGGTTGGTTGGGGAGCGTCGCTGCACAGCTATTTACAGGTCTCTCCAGAGATGTTCAATCGGGTTCAAGTCCAGGCTTTGGCTGGGCCACTCAAGGACATTCAGAGACTTGTCCCGAAGCCACTCCTGCGTTGTCTTGGCTGTGTGTTTAGGGTCGTTGTCCTGTTGGAAGGTGAACCTTTGCCCCAGCCTGAGGTCCTGAGCGCTCTGGAGCAGGTTTTCATCAAGGATCTCTCTGTACTTTGCTCCGCTCATCTTTCCCTCGATCCTGACTAGTCTCCCAGTCCCTGCCGCTGAAAAATATCCCCACAGCATTATGCTGCCACCACCATGCTTCACCGTAGGGATGGTGCCAGGTTTCCTCCAGATGTGACGCTTGGCATTCAGGCCAAAGAGTTCAATCTTGGTTTCATCAGACCAGAGAATCTTGTTTCTCATGGTCTGAGAGTCCTTTAGGTGCCTTTTGGCAAACTCCAAGCAGGCTGTCATGTGCCTTTTACTGAGGAGTGGCTGCCGTCTGGCCACTCTACCATAATGGCCTGATTGGTGGAGTGCTGCAGAGATGGTTGTCCTTCTGGAAGGTTCTCCCATCTCCACAGAGGAACTCTGAAGCTCTGTAAGAGTGACCATCAGGTTCTTGGTCACCTCCTTGACCAAGGCCCTTCTCCCCCGATTGCTCTGCTTGGCCGGGCAGCCAGCTCTAGGAAGAGTCTTGGTGGTTCCAAACTTCTTCCATTTAAGAAAGATGGAGGCCACTGTGTTCTTGGGGACCTTCAATGCTGCAGAAATGTTCTGGTACCCTTCCCCAGATCTGTGCCTCGACACAATCCTGTGTCGTGACTTCTTTAACATGAATCTGAAGACTGTTATCTCTAATTAACTAACTATGTTTAATTGTTACCCGACTAAATTAATCATGTAACAATTAACTCATTAGTATCTGGGGCACCACGAGAGCGGTTCTTTCAAGAGTTACCATCTCCCGAATTAAACTCTAAAAAGTATTTACCGATCACAACTATAAACAGTCAACTCATTAATCATAACCTCGTATCATATCATCATTCTGAAAGTCGTATCCTCCTTGCATCTGCAAAAACCAGAGCCTTACTTACGATTCAGTAGTACAAAAATTGGTTTAATTATTTATTTACTAGCTAATTAAATGGGAACACAGGATAAACATACACACTCTGCACCGGTTATTGACTGGAGAAAACAGGTCCCTAGCGGAATGACAACAACATGGCTTGTTAAAGAGAAGAGATGGAGAGGAAGAAAGAGAGGGAGAGAGACACTTATCCTTGATACATTCAGAAACTACTCTCACCTACAGTAATTACATACTTGGCACACAAACCGCCACCCGCTTTGAGTAAGAAATCATGAATGTATTTACGTGAAATGTCTTAGTTCGCCGGGCATCTCTCGGTGAAACGGGCCGCCCTGGAAAGGGAGTTGGGCCTTCTCGCGGCACGCTTGTAAGGCTCTGATTGTCAAAACAGGTTCCAACAAGTCTTCTACTGTTGTTCTCTTCTTCTTAGTTGTCCGGTCTCCGATGACTTGTTGTGTAGTCCTGAACAGAACTACAGAGTTGATTTTCCTTCCATTCACTCTTGAAGCTGCTTCTTTGAAGATAGGCTAGCCAGCCGTATCGATGGTTCCCAGTAGGGTAATGGGCGTAGCGTAACAGGATGGCTTGAGCAGAGTAATAGGATGGTCCTACTTAAATTCGCTTTCGAAGATACTTTACTTAGGACAGCTAATCAGCCGTACCAGTGACTGTCCGGGAGGTGAGTTTTCCTTCTTTCCTTCTCATTTTAAACGTGTAGCTGCCGCTTTCACGTTTTCTGGTCTGATATGTTAATTCGTAACCCATCCTTTTATACACTCTGCTCGAAAGGGGGCGGTTCCGTCAGGCTGACACGCTTTCTGACCTCACATTGGATAGTGACTACTAATTGTGCCAAGTTATGAAAAACAATTCTCATATAAGTTCTCAAATCACATCCCTCTCTTAACAAAAACACTTTCATCATGTTTCATATTACATGCACAAGGTATAGGATGGAAACTTCGTACATGTAGTGGGTATACTTTCCAAGTTACAGTATTTCCTTTATAACATTTTTAATGACATCACAAAATAACAAACAGAATGACCTTAGTGTCCAACAGATCGCCTCCGACTATTCCCCACATTCTATGTTAGAAATATTGTTCCAGTATTCGGTTTTGAACGTGTTAAAAGTTTCAGCGGGAAAAAGTATGTTGGAACAAAGTCATTCCTTTGTGGGATCTTGAAATGGAGAGCCTGGCCTTCTTTGTTGATTTACAACTGTTAACCCCCCTCTACGGGTGAGAGGGGGTCTGATTTAAGTTATTCATTGCAAACCTGATCTGACCTATTTGAATTCTCATGGACAGTCATGACACCTGTCTCGGAGCTCTACGGACAATTCCTTCGACCTCATGGCTTGGTTTTTGCTCTGACATGCACTGTCAACTGTGGGACCTTATATAGACAGGTATGTGCCTTTCCAAATCATGTCCAATCAATTGAATTAACCATAGGTGGACTCCAATGAAGTTGTAGAAACATCTCAAGGATGATCAATGGAAACAATTTCGAGACTCATTGCAAAGGGTTTGAATACTTATGTAAATAAGGTTTTTCTGTTTTTTTATTTTAATAAATTTACAGATATTTCTAAAAACCTGTTTTCATTTTGTCATGATGGGGTATAATGTGTAGATTGATGAGGACAATTTTTTATTTAATCCATTTAAGAATAAGGCTGTAAGTAAACGGAAAAAGTAAAGGGGTCTGAATACTTTCCGAACCAGGCTACACCTCTAAGAGCTTGGCAGTGATCAGGCTACACCTCTAAGAGCTTGGCAGTGATCAGGCTACACCTCTAAGAGCTTGGCAGTGACCAGGCTACACCTCTAAGAGCTTGGCAGTGATCAGGCTACACCTCTAAGAGCTTGGCAGTGATCAGGCTACACCTCTAAGGGCTTGGCAGTGATCAGGCTACACCTCTAAGAGCTTGGCAGTGATCAGGCTACACCTCTAAGAGCTTGGCAGTGATCAGGCTACACCTCTAAGAGCTTGGCAGTGACCAGGCTACACCTCTAAGAGCTTGGCAGTGATCAGGCTACACCTCTAAGAGCTTGGCAGTGACCAGGCTACACCTCTAAGAGCTTGGCAGTGATCAGGCTACACCTCTAAGAGCTTGGCAGTGATCAGGCTACACCTCTAAGAGCTTGGCAGTGATCAGGCTACACCTCTAAGAGCTTGGCAGTGATCAGGCTACACCTCTAAGAGCTTGGCAGTGATCAGGCTACACCTCTAAGAGCTTGGCAGTGATCAGGCTACACCTCTAAGAGCTTTGCAGTGATCAGGCTACACCTCTAAGAGCTTGGCAGTGATCAGGCTACACCTCTAAGAGCTTGGCAGTGATCAGGCTACACCTCTAAGAGCTTGGCAGTGATCAGGCTACACCTCTAAGAGCTTGGCAGTGATCAGGCTACACCTCTAAGGGCTTGGCAGTGATCAGGCTACACCTCTAAGAGCTTGGCAGTGATCAGGCTACACCTCTACGAGCTTGGCAGTGATCAGGCTACACCTCTAAGAGCTTGGCAGTGATCAGGCTACACCTTTAAGAGCTTGGCAGTGATCAGGTTACACCTCTAAGAGCTTGGCAGTGATCAGGCTACACCTCTAAGAGCTTGGCAGTGATCAGGCTACACCTCTAAGAGCTTGGCAGTGATCAGGCTACACCTCTAAGAGCTTGGCAGTGACCAGGCTACACCTCTAAGAGCTTGGCAGTGATCAGGCTACACCTCTAAGAGCTTGGCAGTGATCAGGCTACACCTCTAAGAGCTTGGCAGTGATCAGGCTACACCCCTAAGAGCTTGGCAGTGACCAGGCTACACCTCTAAGAGCTTGGCAGTGATCAGGCTACACCTCTAAGAGCTTGGCAGTGATCAGACTACACCTCTAAGAGCTTGGCAGTGATCAGGCTACACCTCTAAGAGCTTGGCAGTGATCAGGCTACACCTTTAAGAGCTTGGCAGTGATCAGGCTACACCTCTAAGAGCTTGGCAGTGATCAGGCTACACCTCTAAGAGATTGGCAGTGATCAGGCTACACCTCTAAGAGCTTGGCAGTGACCAGGCTACACATCTAAGAGCTTGGCAGTGACCAGGCTACACCTCTAAGAGCTTGGCAGTGACCAGGCTACACCTCTAAGAGCTTGGCAGTGACCAGGCTACACCTCTAAGAGCTTGGCAGTGATCAGGCTACACCTCTAAGAGCTTGGCAGTGATCAGGCTACACCTCTAAGAGCTTGGCAGTGATCAGGCTACACCTCTAAGAGCTTGGCAGTGACCAGGCTACACCTCTAAGAGCTTGGCAGTGATCAGGCTACACCTCTAAGAGCTTGGCAGTGATCAGGCTACACCTCTAAGAGCTTGGCAGTGATCAGGCTACACCTCTAAGAGCTTGGCAGTGACCAGGCTACACCTCTAAGAGCTTGGCAGTGATCAGGCTACACCTCTAAGAGCTTGGCAGTGATCAGGCTACACCTCTAAGAGCTTGGCAGTGATCAGGCTACACCTCTAAGAGCTTGGCAGTGACCAGGCTACACCTCTAAGAGCTTGGCAGTGATCAGGCTACACCTCTAAGAGCTTGGCAGTGATCAGGCTACACCTCTAAGGGCTTGGCAGTGATCAGGCTACACCTCTAAGAGCTTGGCAGTGATCAGGCTACACCTCTAAGAGCTTGGCAGTGATCAGGCTACACCTCTAAGAGCTTGGCAGTGACCAGGCTACACCTCTAAGAGCTTGGCAGTGATCAGGCTACACCTCTAAGAGCTTGGCAGTGACCAGGCTACACCTCTAAGGGCTTGGCAGTGATCAGGCTACACCTCTAAGAGCTTGGCAGTGATCAGGCTACACCTCCTGCCTCTCTCCAACATCAGACGCTGGTCTAGTGGGGAAGTGTGTGGGCGAGGCGAAGCGAGCCGAGGCGAGGGCCCGTGCTGGAGGCTTGAGTGAGAGGCGGCTGAACCGGTGCCCAAGTGGAGCAGCAGGGGCTATTACAAACGCTGGGTCTTGGCTTCAAAAGCCTAATTAGATGCTGTCTGGCTGGCTGGCACATAGGAGCGGAGAGAAGCGGAGCTGCATAATATTCAGATAGGGTGTGAGTGTGAAGAATCGAGCTGTAATTAATCTGCCTTTTAGCCTTTCTAGTGCAGAGGTCTGATGATCAGGTACCGCAGTTGGTTAGGACTTTTAATATGCTCTCTGGACCTATTGATGCTGGGACTATGAATCATACTTTGGTACCAATATCTCTGGGAATTTTTTGAGAGCATCAATCTGATGAGCTTCCAAGAAACAGTAAAATAGGAGCAGAGTGAGGTAGAGGGATAGCGCAGAGAGAAAGAGAAGTCAGGGTAAATGCAGTGTCACTGAATAGGTACATAGATGGTAAGGTGACCATGTAAGGGTGGTTGGATGGTGGTGACCATTGATGGGTGGTTGAGTTGGGTGAGTGGTTAGGTGACTGTGAATGGGGAAAACATTGGAGTTGAGTATACCGAGTCAGCTCTGACTTACTGCAGGTGGCGTCTGCCTCATCCGAGCCGTCGGGACACTCTGGTTCCCCGTCACAGCGCCAGCGGCCTGGTACACACTGGCCGTTGGCACAGGCAAACTCTGCCGGGGCACACGTCTTCCTAGCTGCTCAGCGAGAGAGATGGATGGTGAGAAGGACGGAGAGAGGGAGAGAAGAGCGGGATAGAGAGAGAGAGAGAGAGAGAGAGAGAGAGAGAGAGAGAGAGAGAGAGAGAGAGAGAGAGAGAGAGAGAGAGAGAGAGAGAGAGAGAGAGAGAGAGAGAGAGAGAGAGAGAGAGAGAGAGAGAGAGAGAGAGAGAGAGAGAGAGAGAGAGAGAGAGAGAGAGAGAATGAATGAAAGAGAGAGAGAGATGGTGAGAAGGAGAGAGATGTTGAGAAGAAGCGAGAGAGATGGTGAGAGAGAGAGAGAGAGAGAGAGAGAGAGAGAGAGAGAGAGAGAGAGAGAGAGAGAGATGGTGAGAGAGAGAGAGAGAGAGATGGTGAGAGAGAGAGATAAAGAGAGAGAGAGATGGTGAGAAAGAGAGAGAGAGATGGTGAGAAAGAGAGAGAAAGAGATGGTGAAAAGGAGAGAGAGAAAGAAAGAGAGAGAGGTGAGAAGGAGTGAGATGTTGAGAAGGAGCGAGAGAGATGGTGAGAGAGAGAGAGAGATGGTGAGCGAGAGAGAGAGAGAAGAGAGAGATAAAGAGAGAGAGAGAGATGGTGAGAAAGAGAGAGAGAGAGAGAGAAAGAGAGAGAGAGAAAGAGATGGTGAAAAGGAGAGAGAGAAAGAAAGAGAGAGAGATGGTGAGATGGAGTGAGATGTTGAGAAGGAGAGAGAGAGAGAGAGAGAGAGAGAGAGAGAGAGAGAGAGAGAGAGAGAGAGAGGAGAGAGAGAGAGAGAGAGAGAGAGAGAGAGAGAGAGAGAGAGAGAGAGAGATGTTGAGAAGGAGAGAAGGAGAGAGATGTTGAGAAGGATAGAGAGAGAGAGGGGGATGGCGAGAAGGAGAGAGAGAGACGTTGAGAAGGAGAGAGCGAGAGAGAAAGAAAGAGGTAGAGAAAAAACAAGAGAGCGGGAGAAAGAGAGAAAAACAGAAGTTTAATCTACAATTCACCTCATTAATTAGTCACATTCTATGCAGTGATTAAAGCTAGGGCTGGCACAATTACCATATAACCGTGTAAGCGACAGTTATGGAAAAACATTTTTTTTGGTGTCAAACGAACTGAAGACGGGACAGCTGGGCATTCGTGCGGTTCATTCCGTTTCTGCGGTAACGTGGACTATTAACAACGTGATGTTGCTCCTTGCTGAAACAAGCAAGGTGTTGCAGCAATGCCTAGGCCACGCCCCCTCCCTGCAGCAGCAGCACACATAGAAATAAAATGAATAGAACAGGCTTAGAACCTCTTACCATGGCAATTTGACTGGGAAACTCATGGGTACACTCACAACGGTTGCCTGGTATTCTGATGCAATAATTTCCATAGTAATGTATAATGTTAATTCAAATGATGTTAACTGTTGTGGCTCATGCAAATAATGTATTTTTTGTAATGTCAGTTGAGTTGAATCAACAAATCACAGCACATATAGATGGGTACACTTCCTGCTTCTACTTCCTGCTTCCACATATTATGCCATTATTGACTTGAATGGGGGGCACCCGTTCTATTCATGCTATTTCTATGGCAGCCATGCAGTCAGGAGCAAAGGACAAGAGAAAATGTGCATCAAAAATATACACTACCATTCAAAAGTTTGGGGTCACTTAGAAATGTCCTTGTTTTCCATGAAAACATACATGAAATTCGTTAGAATAGGAAATATAGCAAAATGCATAGGAAATGTAGTCATTGACAAGGTTAGAAATAATGATTTTTAATAGAAATAATAATTGTGTCCTTCAAACTTTGCTTTCGTCAAAGAATCCTCCATATGCAGCAATTACAGCCTTGCAGACCATTGGCATTCTAGTTATCTGAAGAGATTTCACCCCATGCTTCCTGAAGCACCTCCCACAAATTGGATTGGCTTGATGGGCACGTCTTACATACCATACAAGCTGCTCCCACAACAGCTCAATAGGGTTGCGATCCGGTGACTGTGCTGGCCACTCCATTATAGACAGAATACCAGCTGACTGCTTCTTTCCTAAATAGTTATTGCATAGTTTGGAGCTGTGCTTTGGGTCATTGTTCTGTTGTAGGAGGAAATTGGCTCCAATCAAGCGCCGTCCACAGGGTATGGCATGACGTTGCAAAATGGAGTGATAGCCTTCCTTCTTCAAGATCCTTTTTACCCTGTACAAATCTCCCACTTTACCACCACCAAAGCACCCCAGACCATCACATTGCCTCCACCATGCTTGACAGATGGCATCAAGCACTCCTCCAGCATATTTTCATTTGGTCTGCGTCTAACAAATGTTCTTCTTTGTGATCCAAACACCTCAAACTTTGATTTGTCTGTCCATAACACTTTTTTCCAATCTTCCTCTGTCCAGTGTCTGTGTTCTTTTGCCCATCTTTTATTTTGATTGGCCAGTCTGAGATATGGCTTTTTCTTTGCAACTCTGCCTAGAAGGGCAGCATCCCGGAGTCACCTCTTCACTGTTGACGTTGAGACTGGTGTTTTGCGGGTACTATTTAATGAAGCTGCCAGTTGAGGACCTGTGAGGCGTCTGTTTCTCAAACTAGACACTCTAATGTACACTGCTCAAAAAATAAAGGGAACACTAAAATAACACATCCTAGATCTGAATGAATGAAATAATCTCATTAAATACTTTTTTCTTTACATAGTTGAATGTGCTGACAACAAAATCACACAAAAATGATCAATGGAAATCAAATTTATCAACCCATGGAGGTCTGGATTTGGAGTCACCCTCAAAATTAAAGTGGCTGATCCAACTTTGATGTAATGTCCTTAAAACTGTCACGCTCGTCGAACAGAGAGGACCAAGGCGCAGCGTTGCGGGTGAACATATTATATTTATTCAACTGATCACACGATCAAAACAAAGAACGAAACGTGAAGTCCTTCGATACACAACCAAAAGGAACAAGAAACCACAAAACACAAAGTGCAAGACAAACAGTTAAATATGGCTCCCAATCAGAGACACCCAGCTGACACTCGTTGCCTCTGATTGGGAGTCACTCAGACCAACATAGAAAATTAAACATAGACTTACACACCCTGGCTCAACATAACATAGTCCCCAGAGCCAGGGCGTGACAGTACCCCCCCCCAAAGGCGCGGACTCCGGCCGCGCCAAACAACCACAACAGGGGAGGGACCGGGTGGGCACTCCGCCTCGGCGGCGGATCCGGCTCCGGACATGACCCAGGCACGGGTTGTGCTGGACTGACGACGCACACCCCTGGCTTGATGCGTGGAGGAGGAACGGGCCGGACCGGGCTGACGAAGCGCACCCCTGACTTGGTGCGGGGAGCAGGAATGAGCCGGACCGGGCTGACGACGCGCACCACTGACCCGGTGCGGGGAGCTTGGACGGGCCGGACCGGGCTGGCGACGCGCACCACAGACTTGGTGCGGAGAGCAGGAACGGGCCGGACAGGGCTGACGACGCACACCACTGGCTTGGTGCGGGAAGCTTGGATGGGCCGGACTGGGCTGGCGACGCGCACCACAGACTTGGTGCGGAGAGCAGGAACGGGCCGTGCCGGACTGACGACGCACACCACTGGCTTGGTGCGGGAAGCTTGGATGGGCCGGACTGGGCTGGCGACGCGCACCACAGACTTGGTGCGGAGAGCAGGAACGGGCCGGGCTGGGCTGTCGACGCACACCGTAGGCTTTGTGCGTGGAGCAGGGACAGGCCGGGCTGGGCTGTCGACGCACACCACTGACTTGGTGGGAATGGCAGGAACAGGCCGGGCTGGGCTGACGACGCGCACCACTGACTTGGTGGGAATGGCAGGAACAGGCCGGGCCGGGCTGACGACGCACACCGTAGGCTTTGTGCGTGGAGCAGGGACAGGCCGGGCTGGGCTGTCGACGCACACCACTGACTTGGTGGGAATGGCAGGAACAGGCCGGGCTGGGCTGACGACGCGCACCACTGACTTGGTGGGAATGGCAGGAACAGGCCGGGCCGGGCTGACGACGCGCACCACTGACTTGGTGGGAATGGCAGGAACAGGCCGGACCGTACTGGGGACACACACCACTGGCCCCACGCAGGGATCAGGAACGGGCCGGACCGGACTGGTAACACACCCCAGTACCTCTCGCCGTGCCTCCACACTTTCCCTCTCCTCTGTGCCCAGTGGCCCCCCTAACCTGGCGGCCTTCTCTGCCAACGCTTTGCACCGCTCTAACCCGTACACCTGCTGGCCCGACGTCGTGAGCCCCCCCCTAAAAATTTCCTGGGGGTCTCTCCTCCCTCTTGCCAGACTCGCAATCATCTCCTCCCACGTCCATCCTCTCTCCTCGTCACGCTGCTTGATCCAGTCGAGGTTGCCACGGAGATCTGCCAGCGATGGCTCCAGAACACGCTGCTTGATCTGGTTAAGGTGGTTTCTTCTGTCACGCTCGTCGAACAGAGAGGACCAAGGCGCAGCGTTGCGGGTGAACATATTATATTTATTCAACTGATCACACGATCAAAACAAAGAACGAAACGTGAAGTCCTTCGATACACAACCAAAAGGAACAAGAAACCACAAAACACAAAGTGCAAGACAAACAGTTAAATATGGCTCCCAATCAGAGACACCCAGCTGACACTTGTTGCCTCTGATTGGGAGTCACTCAGACCAACATAGAAAATTAAACATAGACTTACACACCCTGGCTCAACATAACATAGTCCCCAGAGCCAGGGCGTGACAAAAACAAGTCAAAATGAGGCTCAGTAGTGTGTGTGGCCTCCACGTGCCTGTATGACCTCCCTACAACGCCTGGGCATGCTCCTGATGAGGTGGCGGATGGTCTCCTGAGGGATCTCCTCCCAGACCTGGACTAAAGCATCCGCCAACTCCTGGACAGTCTGTGATGCAACGTGGCATTGGTGGATGGAGCGAGACATGATGTCCCAGATGTGCTCAATTGGATTCAGGTCTGGGGAACGGGCGGGCCAGTCCATAGCATCAATGCCTTCCTCTTGCAGGAACTGCTGACACACTCCAGCCACATGAGGTCTAGCATTGTCTTGCATTAGGAGGAACCCAGGGCCAACCGCACCAGCATATGGTCTCACAAGGGGTCTGAGGATCTCATCTCTGTACCTAATGGCAGTCAGGCTACCTCTGGCGAGCACATGGAGGGCTGTGCGGCCCCCCAAAGAAATGCCACCCCACACCATGATTGACCCACCGCCAAACCGGTCATGCTAGAGGATGTTGCAGGCAGCAGAACGTTCTCCACGGCGTCTCCAGACTCTGTCACGTCTGTCACATGTGCTCAGTGTGAACCTGCTTTCATCTGTGAAGAGCACAGGGCGCCAGTGGCGAATTTGCCAATCTTGGTGATCTCTGGCAAATGCCAAACGTCCTGCACGGTGTTGGGCTGTAAGCACAACCCCCACCTGTGGACGTCGGGCCCTCATACCACCCTCATGGAGTCTGTTTCTGACCGTTTGAGCAGACACATGCACATTTGTGGCCTGCTGGAGGTCATTTTGCAGGGCTCTGGCAGTGCTCCTCCTGCTCCTCCTTGCACAAAGGCGGAGGTAGCAGTCCTGCTGCTGGGTTGTTGCCCTCCTACGGCCTCCTCCACGTCTCCTGATGTACTGGCCTGTCTCCTGGTAGCGCCTCCATGCTCTGGACACTACGCTGACAGACACAGCAAACCTTCTTGCCACAGCTCGCGTTGATGTGCCATCCTGGATGAGCTGCACTACCTGAGCCACTTGTGTGGATTGTAGACTCCGTCTCATGCTACCACTAGAGTGAAAGCACCGCCAGCATTCAAAAGTGACCAAAACATCAGCCAGGAAGCATAGGAACTGAGAAGTGGTCTGTGGTCACCACCTGCAAAACCAGTCCTTTATTGGGGGTGTCTTGCTAATTACCTATAATTTCCACCTGTTGTCCATTCCATTTGCACAACAGCATGTGAAATGTATTGTCAATCAGTGTTGCTTCCTAAGTGGACAGTTTGATTTCACAGAAGTGTGATTGACTTGGAGTTACATTGTGTTGTTTAAGTGTTCCCTTTATTTTTTTGAGCAGTGTATTTGTCCTCTTGCTCAGTTGTGCACCGGGGCCTCCCACTCCTCTTTCTATTCTGGTTAGAGCCAGTTTAGAGACTCGAAATTGAGCTCAGGTGCATCCTGTTTTCATTGATCATCCTTGAGATGTGGTCCTCTGTAGCTCAGCTGGTAGAGCACGGCGCTTGTAACGCCAAGGTAGTGGGTTCGATCCCCGGGACCACCCATACACAAAAAAAAAATATGTATGCACGCATGACTGTAAGTCGCTTTGGATAAAAGCGTCTGCTAAATGGCATATTATATTATTATTATATTATTACAACTTGATTGAAGTCCACCTGTGGTAAATTCAATTGATTGGACATGATTTGGAAAGGCACACACATGTCTACATAAGGTCCCACAGTTGACAGTGCATGTCAGAGCAGAAACCAAGCCATGAGGTCGAAGGAATTGTCTGTTGAGCTCCGAGACAGGATTGTGTCGAGGCACAGATCTGGGGAAGGGGACCAAAACATTTCTGCAGCATTGAAGGTCCCCAAGAACACAGTGGTCTCCATCATTCTTAAATGGAAGAAGTTTGGAACCACCAAGACTCTTCCTAGAGCTGGCCGCCCGTCCAAACTGAGCAACCGCCACTCATACACCAAGCCCCTCCCCCCACCAGTCAGACACCAAGCCCCTCCCCCCGCCACTCAGACACCAAGCCCCTCCCCACGCCACTCAGACACCAAGCCCCTCCCCCCACCAATCAGACACCAAGCCCCTCCCCTGCCAGTCAGACACCAAGCCCCTCCCCCGACACTCAGACACCACGCCCCTACCCCCCCAACTCAGACACTAAGCCCCTCCCCCCGCCACTCAGACACCAAGCCCCTCCCCCCACCAATTAGACACCAAGCCCCTCCCCTCGCCATTCAGACACCAAGACCCTCCCCCCGCCACTCACAACAACAAAGCCGTTTCAACTCGCTATTTGCATTTGAGGTTTGGTCCGACATAAATGGGTCATATTGACACCGAAACACATGGAGACATTATTTTACTGTAATAGAGGAGAACGTAACCTTTGTAACGATACCTTTTTTATGTCTCAACTCCCAATATTTTGAACAGAGCAGAACCTACTAAGACCGGGTATCAATGAACATGATTGTGGAAAATTCATACTCAGTTTGTCGCACGCGGCATTGCAGTACCACATACCGCTAGCAGACTTATGTGCTAGCTGTCTAGCCTGTGTTTTATAAATGTGCAATGAGCATAAAAATACTAATTTATATAAGGAATTGGCAACTGTGTTAATTTTCTAGAATGCCTGCTACCAGAAGTTGGTCATTATTAGTGGATGTGCATTGAGCATGATTCTGGTTACATTTGTAGCAAAAATGACATTTTCATAGACATATTTGAATGCCATATCTGTGATTATTGCAAATAAGCAAGTTAAACTATTTTTATAAAATAATTAAATTATTAGTGGGTCTTATGCTTGAAGGCTTATATTTAGCCTATGTATAAATTTTACAAACCCTGAATTCATTAGATTATTCCAGACTGTTTGAAATACAGTGTATTGACCTTTAATTGTGCAACAACGCTTATTTAGAGAAAACTTTTTTTTTTTTTTATATCGAGATATACAGTGAGCTCCAAAAGTATTGGGACAGTGACAAATGTTTTGTTGTTTTGGATTTGAAATGATACAATGACTATGAGGCTAAAGTGCAGACCGTTTAGAAATTACAGCACTTTATGTACATAGTCCCCCCCTATTTTAGGGGACCAAAAGTATTGGGACAGATTTACTTATGTGTATTAAGGTAGCAAAAAGTTAAGTATTTTGTCCCATATTCATAGCAGGCAATGACTACATCAAGCTTGTGACTCTACACATTTGTTAGATCGATTTGCTGTTTGTTTTGGTTGTGTTTCAGATTATTTTGTGCCCAATAGAAATTAATGGTAAATAATGTATTATGTCATTTTGGAGTCACTTTTATTGTAAATAAGAATAGAATTTGTTTCTAAACACTTCTACATTAATGTGTATGTTACCATGATTATGGATAATCATGAATGAATCGTGAATAATGATGAGTGAGAAAGTTAGAGGCATAAATATCATACCCTCCCAAAAATGCTAACCTCCCCTGTTATTGTAATGGTGAGAGGTTCGAATGTCTTGGGGGTATGATATTTGTCTGTAACCTTCTCACTCATCTTTATTTACGATTCATTCAGGATTATCCGTAATCATGGTAACATCCACATTAATGTAGAAGTGTTTAGAAATATTCTAAACACTTCTACATAAGTTTGAAAAAGATTGAGATATGATTTTTAGGCCATATCGCCAAGCCCTACTCTTATCTAAGTCATCATGCATTATCTCTGTTCCTCTGCCTGTCTCGTAGATAATCTAGTCATCATGCATTATCTCTGTTCCTCTGCCTGTCTCGTAGATAATCTAGTCATCATGCATTATCTCTGTTCCTCTGCCTGTCTCGTAGATAATCTAGTCATCATGCATTATCTCTGTTCCTCTGCCTGTCTCGTAGATAATCTAGTCATCATGCATTATCTCTGTTCCTCTGCCTGTCTCGTAGATAATCTAGTCATCATGCATTATCTCTGTTCCTCTGCCTGTCTCGTAGATAATCTAGTCATCATGCATTATCTCTGTTCCTCTGCCCGTCTCGTAGATAATCTAGTCATCATGCATTATCTCTGTTCCTCTGCCTGTCTCGTAGAGAATCTAGTCATCATGCATTATCTCTGTTCCTCTGCCTGTCTCGTAGAGAATCTAGTCATCATGCATTATCTCTGTTCCTCTGCCTGTCTCGTAGAGAATCTAGTCATCATGCATTATCTCTGTTCCTCTGCCTGTCTCGTAGAGAATCTAGTCATCATGCATTATCTCTGTTCCTCTGCCTGTCTCGTAGAGAATCTAGTCATCATGCATTATCTCTGTTCCTCTGCCTGTCTCGTAGAGAATCTAGTCATCATGCATTATCTCTGTTCCTCTGCCTGTCTCGTAGAGAATCTAGTCATCATGCATTATCTCTGTTCCTCTGCCTGTCTCGTAGAGAATCTAGTCATCATGCATTATCTCTGTTCCTCTGCCTGTCTCGTAGATAATCTAGTCATCATGCATTATCTCTGTTCCTCTGCCTGTCTCGTAGAGAATCTAGTCATCATGCATTATCTCTGTTCCTCTGCCCGTCTCGTAGAGAATCTAGTCATCATGCATTATCTCTGTTCCTCTGCCTGTCTCGTAGAGAATCTAGTCATCATGCATTATCTCTGTTCCTCTGCCTGTCTCGTAGAGAATCTAGTCATCATGCATTATCTCTGTTCCTCTGCCCGTCTCGTAGAGAATCTAGTCATCATGCATTATCTCTGTTCCTCTGCCCGTCTCGTAGATAATCTAGTCATCATGCATTATCTCTGTTCCTCTGCCTGTCTCGTAGAGAATCTAGTCATCATGCATTATCTCTGTTCCTCTGCCCGTCTCGTAGAGAATCTAGTCATCATGCATTATCTCTGTTCCTCTGCCTGTCTCGTAGAGAATCTAGTCATCATGCATTATCTCTGTTCCTCTGCCTGTCTCGTAGAGAATCTAGTCATCATGCATTATCTCTGTTCCTCTGCCCGTCTCGTAGAGAATCTAGTCATCATGCATTATCTCTGTTCCTCTGCCCGTCTCGTAGAGAATCTAGTCATCATGCATTATCTCTGTTCCTCTGCCCGTCTCGTAGAGAATCTAGTCATCATGCATTATCTCTGTTCCTCTGCCTGTCTCGTAGAGAATCTAGTCATCATGCATTATCTCTGTTCCTCTGCCTGTCTCGTAGAGAATCTAGTCATCATGCATTATCTCTGTTCCTCTGCCCGTCTCGTAGATAATCTAGTCATCATGCATTATCTCTGTTCCTCTGCCCGTCTCGTAGATAATCTAGTCATCATGCATTATCTCTGTTCCTCTGCCCGTCTCATAGATAATCTAGTCATCATGCATTATCTCTGTTCCTCTGCCCGTCTCATAGATAATCTAGCCTAATGCTTGCTACGGTCTTTTCCGCACGGCATAGGAAAATAAGAAAAGTGGATGCTAATTGCTAAATTCTGGTTGCGCCGGGTTATACTGAAACTTTGTTATACATTTCCCTAGGCCATTACCCCAACACAGAGGTCAGAGCCATTCCATTTCCCTGGGCCATTACCCCAACATAGAGATCAGAGCCATTCCATTTCCCTGAGCCATTACCCCAACACAGAGATCAGAGCCATTCCATTTCCCTGAGCCATTACCCCAACACAGAGGTCAGAGCCATTCCATTTCCCTGGACCATTACCCCAACACAGAGGTCAGGGCCATTCCATTTCCCTGGACCATTACCCCAACACAGAGGTCAGAGCCATTCCATTTCCCTGGACCATTAGCCCAACACAGAGGTCAGAGACATTCAATTTCCCCAGGCCATTACCCTAACACAGAGGTCAGGGCCATTCCATTTCCCCGGGCCATTACCCCAACACAGAGGTCAGGGCCATTCCATTTCCCTGAGCCATTACCCCAACACAGAGATCAGAGCCATTCCATTTCCCTGAGCCATTACCCCAACACAGAGGTCAGAGCCATTCCATTTCCCTGAGCCATTACCCCAACACAGAGATCAGAGCCATTCCATTTCCCTGCACCATTACCCCAACACAGAGGTCAGAGCCATTCCATTTCCCTGGACCATTACCCCAACACAGAGGTCAGAGCCATTCCATTTCCCTGGACCATTAGCCCAACACAGAGGTCAGAGACATTCAATTTCCCCAGGCCATTACCCTAACACAGAGGTCAGGGCCATTCCATTTCCCCGGGCCATTACCCCAACACAGAGGTCAGGGCCATTCCATTTCCCCGGGCCATTACCCCAACAACAATGGGACTGGCAGTGCAGTTAGGCTAATAAAATCAACCACTAAGAGGCTTTCAGTTTAGCTTTCTGGTGTGGTTACAACGGCCACTACTGTCCAGAGGTAGAGGAGGCTGGTTACAACGGCCACTACTGTCCAGAGGTAGAGGAGGCTGGTTACAACGACCACTACTGTCCAGAGGTAGAGGAGGCTGGTTACAACGGCCACTACTGTCCAGAGGTAGAGGAGGCTTGTTACACTGACCACTACTGTCCAGAGGTAGAGGAGGCTGGTTACAACGGCCACTACTGTCCAGAGGTAGAGGAGGCTTGTTACACCGACCACTACTGTCCAGAGGTAGAGGAGGCTGGTTACACCGGCCACTACTGTCCAGAGGTAGAGGAGGCTGGTTACACCGACCACTACTGTCCAGAGGTAGAGGAGGCTGGTTACACCGACCACTACTGTCCAGAGGTAGAGGAGGCTGGTTACACCGACCACTACTGTCCAGAGGTAGAGGAGGCTGGTTACACCGACCACTACTGTCCAGAGGTAGAGGAGGCTGGTTACACCGACCACTACTGTCCAGAGGTAGAGGAGGCTGGTTACACCGACCACTACTGTCCAGAGATAGAGGAGGCTGGTTACACCGACCACTACTGTCCAGAGATAGAGGAGGCTGGTTACACCGACCACTACTGTCCAGAGATAGAGGAGGCTGGTTACACCGACCACTACTGTCCAGAGATAGAGGAGGCTGGTTACAACGGCCACTACTGTCCAGAGATAGAGGAGGCTGGTTGACAGCATAGATCTTGTCTGTCCCATTCCCTCCATCTACTGAAACACTGACAGCATAGATCTTCTCTGTCCAATTCCCTCCATCTACTGAAACACTGACAGCACAGATCTCTCCTTCTATAATAATCGTCTTACTACACTCTTTTTTCAGGAGAAGGGGAGATTCAACTTTACATTTTTACATGGTAAAGTTGTTAATCATTTTACGAACAGAACGGCACGGTCAGGAGGAGATGCATCATTTCCAAAAGTTTGAAGCGGTCAAAACCATACATTTTTTGAGATGGGGGTCACCAAAGCTGTGTTGTATTCATTAGGTATGTTGTAGCTAATTTCCAAAGATGCCTTACAAGCTCAAAACATTTTTCAATAAAAATGACAATTATGACAATAACAGTGGTTATTTGCATGACAATTAATCGTTACCCATAATTCCATAATTGTCACAGCCCTAGTGTTAGGACCAAAACATATCCCTCTCTCTCTCTCTCTCTCTCTCTCTCTATCTCTGTTAGTTGCAAGGCCTTTGCCAAGAAGTGTTGCCGCCAGGGCCATTAATACTGTGATTATTATTCTTGTTCAGTATAGAAAATGTGGGTTTTCCTGAACAATCCTTTAACTGCCATTAAGAACATGTTGGTTTTCCAGAACATTCCATTATATTCTCATTAGGAGCCACAGGATGCAGTCTTTGGTTAGGTTGAGGACAGATGATCATGTGCAAATAGGGACTGTGTGATTCACTTTAACTAACACCTCCCCAAAAGCCTTGTAAACTCATTAGTGGCGTGTTCATAGCCGCCACCGCTAGAGTATTCTCACAAGATACACATTTACAAAAACACAATTATCACTCAGGAATAATTCATATTAGAAAGTGAGGGGTAGAGGGAGAGACAGAGAGAGAGAGAGAGAGAGAGAGAGAGAGAGAGAGAGAGAGAGAGAAGAGAGAACAGTGAGAAGAGAGGGGTAGAGAGAAAGAGAGGGGTAGAGAGGGAGTAGAGAGAGAGAGAGAGAGAGAGAGAGAGAGAGAGAGAGAGAGAGAGAGAGAGAGAGAGAGAGAGAGAAGAGAGTAAGAGAGAGAGAGAGAGACAGAGAGAGATCTTCTCGGCATGAAACCATGTGCCGTTTGTAACTGACTGATTAGCATCAAGGTTGTTGTGAATGACAGAGGGTCTGTCTAATTACCATAACACACTACTACAGTAAATTCAATTCAATTTAATTAAACTTAACTTATGTTTTGTCCCTTCAGGGACAATAATGGCTTGTTAAGTCTCGGTTCAATGGGGGTCTTTCCCCGTCAAATTCCTCGTCAAATTCTATGGGGTTCTTTCCCCGTCAAGTTCTATGGGGGTCTTTCCCCGTCAAATTCTATGGGGTTCTTTCCCCGTCAAGTTCTATGGGGGTCTTTCCCCGTCAAATTCCCCGTCAAATTCTATGGGGTTCTTTCCCCGTCAAGTTCTATGGGGGTCTTTCCCCGTCAAATTCTATGGGGTTCTTTCCCAGTCAAATTCTATGGGGGTCTTTCCCCGTCAAATTCCCCGTCAAATTCTATGGGGTTCTTTCCCCGTCAAGTTCTATGGGGGTCTTTCCCCGTCAAATTCTATGGGGTTCTTTCCCCGTCAAGTTCTATGGGGGTCTTTCCCCGTCAAATTCCCCGTCAAATTCTATGGGGTTCTTTCCCCGTCAAGTTCTATGGGGGTCTTTCCCCGTCAAATTCTATGGGGGTCTTTCCCAGTCAAATTCTATGGGGGTCTTTCCCTGTCAAGTTCTATGGGGGTCTTTCCCAGTCAAGTTCTATGGAGGTCTTTCCCAGTCAAATTCTATGGGGACCATGGTGGTTCACTTTGCGATAATTAGATGGCAGCTTGTGCCATCTGTTTGGGAGGGAGGGGTAGAGAGAGAGAGCGAGACAGAGACAGAGAGAGAGAAACAGACAGAGAGAGATTTTGACAGACTGGCAGACCGAGATAGACAGACAGACAGATATATATATAGTTAGACAAACAGAGATTTAGACAGACAGAGATCTAGACAAACAGAGATCTAGACAGACAGAGAGATATAGACAGACAGAAATATAAGGGAAAGGGGGATACCTAGTCAGTTGTAAAACTGAATGCATTCAACTGAAATGTGTCTTCCGCATTTAACCCAACCCTCTGAATCAGAGAGGTGCGGGGGGCTGCCTTAAAATGGACATCAACGTCATCAGGGGAACAGTGCATTAACTGCCTAGCTCAGAACGACAGATTTTTACCTTGGGGATTCGATCCAGCAACCTTTCGGTTACTGGCCCAACGCTCCTACCCGCCAGGCTACCTGCTGCCCCGACAGACAGAGAGACAGAAAGAGAGATATAGACAGACACAGAGAGAGAGTGACACAGAGGGAGATATAGACAGACAGAGAGACAGAGAGACAGAGAGACAGACAGAGATACAGAGAGACAGACAGACAGAGATACAGAGAGACAGAGAGAGATACAGAGAGACAGAGAGACAGACAGAGATACAGAGAGACAGACAGAGATACAGAGAGACAGAGACAGAGTTCCTCTCCTATTCAACAGAGCTGGGGAAGGACAGACAGAGAGAGAGACACTCTACTATTCAACACTGAGAGCTGGGGAAGGACAAGATGATATGTATGACCAGAGGAAGACGGAAACGTTGTGTTTATTAATAAAGGTACGTGGTGGTGCTTTATGAGTGTGCGAGCTCTTTCTCGTTCATACCGACCTTTTTCGGCCCTGAACCCCACGAAATGATGTGCGTTGGATCACACTGGACTGAAGGACAGTATGACATCAGAAGTGATAGCTTATTGCTTTATGCAAATGAAAAACGTGATGTTGAAAAAATAAGTCATTATCTAACTCTAGATGTCAAGGATTACAATGACCCACTTTTGCTAGCGACTAGGATATTCTATGTACACATTCCACCGTCATCCAAACCTTTAAAGGCTGTCTAAGCTTCCAATACAGAACTGACATTTGATATTGACGACAATGTGTCGTAAGACAAACCCATCCGAGAGTAGACGAAAGAGCCATGAGACAAAATCTAGTGATTTCTGTCAGTTAGCGAGGGCTAAAATAATCACAAATGGGAAATGACAGCGCCAAAATGAGCATCCTGTCAGAGCCCACCCACCCATGTTAAGACTCCTGGAGGAGAGACACATGCACACAAAACGCATGAGAAGCTCCACCTGGATATGATTCTCCATTGTGTCTGGGGGAGGTTGTCAACATTGTTCCACTGTGTTGGACCTATATCACTTCTTCCTTCTGTAAAGGAGTGTGTGGTACTGTGTTGTAGTGTGTTGTAGTGTGTTGTAGTGTGGTGTAGTGTGTTGTAGTGTGTGTAGTGTGTGGTAGTGTGTGGTAGTGTGTTGTAGTGTGTTGTAGTGTGTTGTAGTGTGTTGTAGTGTGTTGTAGTGTGTGTAGTGTGTTGTAGTGTGTGTGGTATGTTGTAGTGTGTGGTAGTGTGTTGTAGTGTGTGGTAGTGTGTTGTAGTGTGTGTAGTGTGTGTGGTATGTTGTAGTGTGTGGTAGTGTGTGTAGTGTGTGGTAGTGTGTTGTAGTGTGTTGTAGTGTGTTGTAGTGTGTTGTAGTGTGTTGTGGTAGTGTGTGTAGTGTGTGGTAGTGTGTGGTAGTGTGTTGTAGTGTGTTGTAGTGTGTGTGGTATGTTGTAGTGTGTGGTAGTGTGTGTAGTGTGTGGTAGTGTGTTGTAGTGTGTTGTAGTGTGTTGTAGTGTGTTGTAGTGTGTTGTGGTAGTGTGTGTAGTGTGTGGTAGTGTGTGGTAGTGTGTTGTAGTGTGTTGTAGTGTGTTGTAGTGTGTTGTAGTGTGTGTAGTGTGTTGTAGTGTGTTGTAGTGTGTTGTAGTGTGTGTAGTGTGTTGTAGTGTGTGTAGTGTGTTGTAGTGTGTTGTAGTGTGTTGTAGTGTGTGTAGTGTGTTGTAGTGTGTGTAGTGTGTTGTAGTGTGTTCGCAGAGTACGACCCTGCCTTACACAGGAAGCGGCACAGGTCCTAATCCAGGCACTTGTCATCTCCCGTCTGGATTACTGCAACTCGCTGTTGGCTGGGTTCCCTGCCTGTGCCATTAAACCCCTACAACTCATCCAGAACGCCGTAGCCCGTCTGGGGTTCAACCTTCCCAAGTTCTCTCACATCACCCCGCTCCTCCGCACACTCCACTGGCTTCCAGTTGAAGCTCGCATCCGTTACAAGACCATGGTGCTTGCCTACGGAGCTGTGAGGGGAACGGCACCTCCTTACCTTCAGGCTCTGATCAGTCCCTACACCCAAACGAGGGCATTGCGTTCATCCACCTCTGGCCTGCTGGCCCCCCTACCTCTGCGGAAGCACAGTTCCCGCTCAGCCCAGTCAAAACTGTTCGCTGCTCTGGCACCCCAATGGTGGAACAAGCTCCCTCACGACGCCAGGACAGAGGAGTCACTCACCACCTTCCGGAGACACTTGAAACCCCACCTCTTTAAGGAATAGCTGGGATAGGATAAAGTAATCCTTCTACCCCCCCTTACCCCACCCCCCAAAAAATACAAAAAATACAAAATATTGTAAAGTGGTTGTCCCACTGGCTATCATCAAATCAAATCAAATCAAATTTTATTGGTCACATGCGCCGAATACAACAGGTGCAGACATTACAGTGAAATGCTTACTTACAGCCCTTAACCAACAGTGCATTTATTTTAAACAAAAAAAGTAAGAATAAAACAACAACAAAAAAAGTGTTGAGAAAAAAAGAGCAGAAGTAAAATAAAGTGACAGTAGGGAGGCTATATATACAGTAAAATAAAGTGACAGTAGGGAGGCTATATATACAGGGGGGTACCGTTGCAGAGTCAATGTGCGGGGGCACCGGCTAGTTGAGGTAGTTGAGGTAATATGTACATGTGGGTAGAGTTAAAGTGACTATGCATAAATACTTAACAGAGTAGCAGCAGCGTAAAAAGGATGGGGTGGGGGGGCAGTGCAAATAGTCCGGGTAGCCATGATTAGCTGTTCAGGAGTCTTATGGCTTGGGGGTAGAAGCTGTTGAGAAGTCTTTTGGACCTAGACTTGGCACTCCGGTACCGCTTGCCGTGCGGTAGCAGAGAGAACAGTCTATGACTAGGGTGGCTGGAGTCTTTGACAATTTTGAGGGCCTTCCTCTGACACCGCCTGGTATAGAGGTCCTGAATGGCAGGGAGCTTTGCCCCAGTGATGTACTGGGCCGTACGCACTACCCTCTGTAGTGCCTTGCGGTCAGAGGCCAAGCAGTTGCCATACCAGGCGGTGATGCAACCAGTCAGGATGCTCTCGATGGTGCAGCTGTAGAATTTTTTGAGGATCTGAGGACCCATTGCTTAATCTTTTTAGTCTCCTGAGGGGGAATAGGCTTTGTCGTGCCCTCTTCACGACTGTCTTGGTGTGTTTGGACCATGATAGTTTGTTGGTGATGTGGACACCAAGGAACTTGAAGCTCTCAACCTGTTCCACTACAGCCCCGTCGATGAGAATGGGGGCGTGCTCAGTCCTCTTTTTTTTCCTGTAGTCCACAATCATCTCCTTTGTCTTGGTCACGTTGAGGGAGAGGTTGTTGTCCTGGCACCACACGGCCAGATCTCTGACCTCCTCCCTATAGGCTGTCTCATCGTTGTCTGTGATCAGGCCTACCACTGTTGTGTCGTCGGCAAACTTAATGATGGTGTTGGAGTCGTGCCTGGCCATGCAGTCATGGGTGAACAGAGAGTACAGGAGGGGACTGAGCACGCACCCCTGAGGGGCCCCCGTGTTGAGGATCAGTGTGGCAGATGTGTTGTTACCTACCCTTACCACCTGGGGGCGGCCCGTCAGGAAGTCCAGGATCCAGTTGCAGAGGGAGGTGTTTAGTCCCAGGATCCTTATCTTAGTGATGAGCTTAGAGGGCACTATGGTGTTGAATGCTGAGCTGTAGTCAATGAATAGCATTCTCACGTAGGTGTTCCTCTTGTCCAGGTGGGAAAGGGCAGTGTGGAGTGCGATAGAGATTGCATCATCTATGGATCTGTTGGGGCGGTATGCAAATTGGAGTGGGTCTAGGGTTTCTGGGATTATGCTGTTGATGTGAGCCATGACCAGTCTTTCAAAGCACTTCATGGCTACAGACGTCAGTGCTACGGGTCGGTAGTCATTTAGGCAGGTTATCTTAGAGTTCTTGGGCACGGGGACTATGGTGGTCTGCTTGAAACATGTTGGTATTACAGACTCAGTCAGGGACACGTTGAAAATGTCAGTGAAGACACTTGCCAGTTGGTCAGCACATGCTCGGAGTACACGTCCTGGTAATCCGTCTGGCCCTGCGGCCTTGTGAATGTTGACCTGCGTAAAAGTCTTACTCACATCGGCTACGGAGAGCGTGATCACATAGTCATCCGGAACAGCTGGTGCTCTCATGCATGCTTCAGTGTTGCTTGCCTCGAAGCGAGCATAGAAGTGGTTTAGCTCGTCTGGTAGGCTTGTGTCACTGGGCAGCTCGCGGCTGTGCTTCCCTTTGTAGTCTGTAATAGTTTTCAAGCCCTGCCACATCCGACGAGCGTCAGAGCCAGTGTAGTATGATTCAATCTTAGACCTGTATTGACTCTTTGCCTGTTTGATGGTTCGTCGGAGGTCATAGCGGGATTTCTTATAAGCGTCCGGGTTAGAGTCCCGTTCCTTGAAAGCGGCAGCTCTACCCTTTAGCTCAGTGCGGATGTTTCCTGTAATCCATGGCTTCTGGTTGGGGTATGTACGTACGGTCACTGTGGGGACGACATCATCGATGCACTTATTGATGAAGCCAGTGACTGATGTGGTGTACTCCTCAATGCTGTCTGAAGAATCCCGGAACATGTTCCAGTCTGTGCTAGCAAAACAGTCCTGTAGCTTAGCATCTGCGTCATCTGACCACTTTTTTATTAACCGAATCACTGGTGCTTCCTGCTTCAGTTTTTGCTTATAAGCAGGAATCAGGAGGATAGAGTTATGGTCAGATTTGCCAAATGGAGGGCGAGGGAGAGCTTTGTATGCGTCTCTGTGTGTGGAGTAAAGGTGGTCTAGAGTTTTTTTCCCTCTGGTTGCACATTTAACATGCTGGTAGAAATTAGGTAGAACGGATTTAAGTTTCCCTGCATTAAAGTCCCCGGCCACTAGGAGCGCTGCATCTGGATGAGCGTTTTCCTGTTGATTAATGGCCTTGTACAACTCATTCAGAGCAATCTTAATGCCAGCATTGGTTTGTGGTGGTAAATAGACAGCTATGAAAAATATAGATGAAAACTCTCTTGGTAAATAGTGTGGTCTACAGCTTATCATAAGATACTCTACCTCAGGCGAGCAAAACCTCGAGACTTCCTTAGTATTTGATTTTGTGCACCAGCTGTTGTTTACAAATATACACAGACCGCCGCCCCTTGTCTTACCAGAGTCAGACGTTCTGTCCTGCCGATGTAGCGTATAGCCTGCTAGCTGAATGTTATCATTGTTGTCGTTCAGCCACGACTCCGTGAAACATAAGATATTACAGTTTTTAATGTCCCGTTGGTAGGATAACCGTAATCTTAACTCGTCCATTTTATTCTCAAAAGATTGAACGTTGGCTAGTAGGATTGATGGGAGAGGCAGTTTACTCGCTCGCCGTCGGATCCTTACAAGGCACCCGGATCTGCGTCCGCGATATCTCCGTCTCTTCCTCACGCGAATGACGGGGATCTGGGCCTTGTCGGGTGTCTGTAGGATATCCTTCGCGACCGCCTCGTTGAAGAAAAAATCTTCGTCCAATGCGAGGTGAGTAATCGCTGTCCTGATATCCAGAAGCTCTTTTTGGTTATAAGAGACGATGGCAGAAACATTATGTACAAAATAAATTACAAATAACGCGGAAAAACACACATAATAGTACAATTGGTTAGAGGGCTGTAAAACGGCAGCCATCTTCCCGGCGCTGTTCTTCTTCCATTTCATAAGGTGAATGCACCAATTTGTAAGTCGCTCTGGATAAGAGCGTCTGCTAAATGACGAAAATGTAAATGTAAAATAAATGTGTTGTAGTGTGTGGTAGTGTGTGGTAGTGTGTGTAGTGTGTGTAGTGTGTTGTAGTGTGTGTGGTGTGTTGTAGTGTGTGTAGTGTGTGTGGTAGTGTCAGGGCCGGGCCGCCCATTAGGCAGGATTAGGCAGCCGCCTAGGGCGGTAGATTCACGAGGGCGGCATTTTCTCAGCTAAACTGACCAAGGCGCACCTCCAACAACACAGAACACATCGCATAATTATGACCAAAAACAATGACAATTTCTCTCACCTTGTGGCATATGGCCTTTTTAGGTGAGCGCTGATGCCGACCTATGATAAGCAATGCCCACTTTGTCAAAGGCAGAGACGCAAAATATTTATCTTGTCCATGCCCAGCGCACCTCTCCAGGGTGCTGTTGGAGAGACGCGTCGCTGCAGCGCTCCACCAACGTTCCGTCAAGTGCAGACGGTTGCATTCATCACATAGAGAGGAACACAGACACACACACACACACACACACACACACACACACACACACACACCAAGCCAAGGACTTAAAATAAAACGTTGTTGCCTTGAAGGATATTAATGACAACGTCTTCCATTGGAGGCCACGGGGAACCTAATAGGTAATGCAGTGATAAGCACATTCTCTTAGGCATCAGAAGACAAATGGCCTCATTAGCCCAGAGTGAAGTTGGGAAATGTTGTCCGGGCAGGAAACATAACGTCTCCTGTTGGGTTACATAGGGACTGGAAATGACTTGATGGGTACAGTGGTACTGGTACAGTTTAATTAGTAATTTCGTAGAGTAGAAAGAGTTGCAAATTAGGAATGTATTCATTAGTGCATACCGTACTAAAACATCGCAAAAACGTTTTGTAACTAAAAACTCAAACAAGTGTTTATTCTTGGACAAGTTCTGGCAGTCCCTTCCCGTTCCGGTCCGTTTTATGTTTGGTTTTCAGTGAATAAGACCCTTATCAAGGCGAAAATGCAATGTTAGTGGCATTGTACATGAAAGATGGACATCTTGAGGGACATTGTTGTTGGATATTGAGGCGAGGACACTCCCATCCTATAAATATTTAGGTTTGAATCACAATTGCTATAGAGTAGTTAGCGGAAATTTATTGATTGTTTACTTTTTGTGACAACCTCTGATGTGAAGGCCTTTATAAGGGCTTCATAAATACATTTGATTGATTTGACTGAATGACCAATTACCAAATAGGCGATTCCAACTGAACACCAATGGAAAAGAGTACAGTCACTATACAGCTAACTGAACAGACTGTGACAAAATGTCCACAGAGGTTCCATGTTGATCAACCTTATTGTACCGGTTTTATTCATTCACTTAGGGAAGAAAATGGCCCAAGTAGACCTGCTGACAGACAGACAAACACAGGGACAGACACAGGGACAGGGACAGACACAGGGACAGACACAGGGACAGACACAGGGACAGACACAGGGACAGGGACAGAGACTCAATGGTGGTTGATGACTTATTGATCTGAACACAGAACACCAGCATGAAGTGACACAGTGATATTATATTTTCTGCTGTTGCTGTTCATTTGTTAGCTGGAGTTCCGGACTCCATGACATGGCATTGTATCATGCATACCAGGGGTGTATTCACTAAGAAGAAAAAACAGAACCAAACGGAATGAAACGGGAGGGACCCACCTTCATTTGTCTAATAGAAACCCTGGCTTTCATTGCAAAACATTTTTAATTTAGAGTAAAACAGGTTTCCGTTGCAAAACGGTTTGCAACTGTTTGCTACGGTCTTCGTCTAATGAATACACCCCAGTCTACGCCAAGATTCAATAGGATGCTCACGATGACACAACATAGGCCTACTCAGGAAGTCACTATCCATCATAACAAATCACAACATAGGCCTACTCAGGAAGTCACTCTCCATCATAACAAATCACATCATAGGCCTACTCAGGAAGTCACTATCCATCATAACAAATCCTAGCATTAGCTGAACAGGGGCTTCAGCACTTCTATCCCAGAGAGACATCAGTAAACAAGGCCATGCATGCTAGGGCCAGGAGTTCTTCCAGACCATGTGACCTGACTAAGCAGAACTCTGAACCTAGCTATGAGGTCATGGCTGGTCAAATCCTGGTCATGTCCTGGTCATGTCCTGGTCATGTCCTGGTCAAATCCTGGTCATGTCCTGGTCATGTCCTGGAAAAATCCTGGTCATGTCCTGGTCATATCCTGGTCAAATCCTGGTCATGTCCTTGTCATGTCCTGGTCAT
Source organism: Coregonus lavaretus (assembly GCF_964263955.1). Taxonomy (NCBI): domain Eukaryota; kingdom Metazoa; phylum Chordata; class Actinopteri; order Salmoniformes; family Salmonidae; genus Coregonus; species Coregonus lavaretus. The sequence continues at coordinate 40,580,192 of NC_140006.1, forward strand.
GTCCTGGTCATGTCCTGGTCAAGTCCTGGTCATGTCCTGGTCATGTCCTGGTCATGTCCTGGTCATGTCCTGGTCAAATCCTGGTCATGTCCTGGTCATGTCCTGGTCAAATCCTGGTCATGTCCTGGTCAAATCCTGGTCATGTCCTGGTCATGTCCTGGTCATGTCCTGGTCAAATCCTGGTCATGTCCTGGTCAAATCCTGGTCATGTCGTCAATAAATATTCCTGGCCCTAGGTATGAACCATCAGTAGCCAATAAACCTTATGAATCTAGCAGCTGAACCTGATTTAAGACGTCTAACCCCTCTAGCGCATGGCCTACACTACAGAGTTCAGGGATGCTTCCCAAATGGCACACTATTCCCTATATCGTGCACTACTTTTGACCAGAGCACTGCACTAAATAGGGAGTAGTGTGCCATTGTGGTCGTAACTCACTGGACTGATGTGACTAGAGGATATGTGAGTGGGCAAAAAGCACACCGCTCCGTCAGAGAGCAATGCTGACATTCAGAACTAGCTTTTGATTTATCCAGCTCCTTTCAGGCTTCACTGCGCATTTTCTATTCATGCTTAACTTAGGTTACCTCCTCCACAGACACAGACACAATAAACACACAGACACACACACACACAGGGCAGTTTGGGTAGTTTGACATCCCTCCCCCTTAGCCCAGAACACCCACTCCATGTGGCTTCCCTTAACTGCTGCTTCTACACTGCTACCTTACTGTGTTTACTATGTATTGTACTGTCTAACCCATCCTCTAAAATACACCAACACAGTCTAAGCTTGAAAACTGCACAATGAACACCATTAGACAGAAGTAAGAGTATGTACCGTGAACAAAAAAAAGATATGGACGGAATGAGTGATTGATTTAGCTGACCAACGTAGAGCAGCCTGGAGCCTGGGAAGAAACAGCAGGTTCATCATAGTGGAGAGCAGACAGAAAGAGGAAAGGAGACAGAAAGAGGAAAGGAGACAGAAAGAGGAGACAGAAAGAGGAAAGGAGACAGAAAGAGGAGAGGAGACAGAAAGAGGAAAGGAGACAGAAAGAGGAAAGGAGACAGAAAGAGGAGACAGAAAGAGGAAAGGAGACAGAAAGAGGAGAGGAGACAGAAAGAGGAGACAGAAAGAGGAAAGGAGACAGAAAGAGGAAAGGAGACAGAAATAGGAAAGGAGACAGAAAGAGGAAAGGAGACAGAAAGAGGAGACAGAAAGAGGAAAGGATTGATGAAACGCCATCCAGTTATAATACAACCATCTAATTCAAACTGCCTTACATTCTCCTTAAATAACCTTTTATTTTAAATACAGCAATTGGGGTCACAATATAGGAGCTTAGCATATCATTGAGAAGTAGGCTGCATACTTGAATACAGTATTTTAGCAGTGAGATCTTATTATGGAGGGAGAGCTGCGGAGAGTCTGGTCTTAGGCTGCAGGGAGTTAGCAGTCCTTCACTCACTGCTGTTTGGAAATCCCCAGCAAGGACCACGTGATGCTCTTTTCCTCATCCGCCCCTAAATCCCGCTTTCATTAAAGAGTGAGAAGGATAAATAAATTCAACACGTCTAAGCCTGTTGGGCGGCATGATGTTTTCGTGGTTTGGAAATGTATTAAAGGATTTATTTATCTGTAATATATGTGTGAAATTCATACAGAAGCCGATACACAATCCCTCTAGTCATTTCTAGATATCTTTTCATGTTAAAAGGGATAGTTCGCAACATTAGATGGTTGCTTACCAAACGTACATGGTTCCTTACCCTGAAAGTAGTCAAGGGACCAGGAGACTGTAATCCATAGTTCCAATGTGTTTACCGACCCACTGACACCAACTCGAGAGCTTGGGACTATAGGGTTCTATCTGCTATCTATCTGCATTTTTGTCAGAATTGAGTTATTGACAAAGCCTTGTTCCGTTCAATGTCCACTACCTATATAGCACTCTAAATACCCCAATTCATGTTGTTAAGAATACAAGATACAAATTGCTGACACCATTCAAACCAATGAGGGTTTGGAACTTTAAAGCCAATTATCTCAGAATCATCTTTTTGCAGATGGAACCTCCCAAAGCTCTGGAACGGATAGTGTAACGTTCGTAAAGTAATGAGAGGCAACCGCGTGTTCCAAATGGCCAAGTCATTTAGTGCTAAAGGAACAAATATGAACCTTGAATAACACTGAGTATGGTTACATGCACACAATAATGTGATTATTTTGAATAATCAAATTAATGTAATAGTTTGATAAAAATTTTGACATGCTTTGCAAGAAGAGTAATTTCCTTAATAATCCTGTTTACGTGGACACTTCCTAAATCAGACTACCTGATAGCACTCTGATAAATGCAGAAAATCGCCAATCGAAAGAAACGTTCTACATAGAAGCATATTTGATTCTGAGTTCGGACATATTAAATGTGTTTGTGAAAACTACTTCTAAGACGCATACATTCAGTTGTTCCAAACTCACTTCACTCGTGCTAAAGAGGGAGACTCGCTGGGCTGGTGGTAGCACATGAGCAGATCAAATACACCGCTGGAACGCCATTTAAGGCGTTTACATGGAATTCAAAGATTGCTCAGAAAACCAGGTGTTTTAATCGGTGTATGCTTACTTTGATTTTGACCTTACACCAATTTAAGATAAGCAGAGGAAGGTGGTTACATTACTATTGCATAATCTGTCTACTGCCATAAATCAGTTTAATATTGAATTATTAGTGTGCATGTAAACATACTCAGTCTCTCCAGCCGCAAAGACTACTTTTAAGTAGGAACAAACTATATTAACTAACGTTGTAATTTGGGTGAACTATCCCTTTAAATAAATGGGGATCTTGTCACCTTAATGACCAACCTAATCTTTGGCCCGCAGCTATACGTGCCTCCCAACTTAACGGACACACAAGCTGCCACTACTGTCTAACCTGGCCCTTCAGCCATTAGGAAACGTGTCACATAGTCCGGAAACGTGTCACCTAGGGGGATATCTAGTCAGTTGTACAACTGAATGCATTCAACAGAAAATGTGTCTTCCGCATTTAACCCAACCCCTCTGAATCAGAGAGGTGCGGAGGGCTGCCTTAATCCACATCCACGTCAACGGTGCCCAGGGAGCAGTTGTTGGGGGTTAACCGCCTTGCTCAAGGGCAGAACGGCAGATTTTTCCACCTTGCCGGCTCTGGGAATCGAACCAGTGATTAGGGCAGGGGTGTCAAACTCATTCCACGTAGGGCCCAGTGTCTACAGGTTTTCGCTCCTCCTTTGTACTTGATTGAAGAATTAAGGTCACTAATTAGTAAGGAACTCCCCTCACCTGGTTGTCTAGGTCTTAATTTAAAGGAAAAAACTAAAACCTGCAGACACCAGGCCCTCTGTGGAATGACTTTGACACCCCTGCCCTAGTCACTGGTTCGATTCCCAGAGCCGGCAAGGTGGAAAAATCTGCCATTCTGCCCTTGAGCAAGGCGGTTAACCCCCAACAACTGCTCCCTGGGCACCGTTGACGTGGATGTGGATTAAGGCAGCCCTCCGCACCTCTCTGATTCAGAGGGGTTGGGTTAAATGCGGAAGACACATTTTCTGTTGAATGCATTCAGTTGTACAACTGACTAGATATCCCCCTTTCCTTTCCCTGTCCCCAGTCTGAGTAAACATTTAGGGGAGATAGGCTGTATATGGCCGCTCTCCCGAATAGCTGACACCTTATCTGGTCTGGTCAGCATCGCATCCAATTCCACTGAACTATGTTCCAATCTCCACACTATGCAAAGACACACATTTTCAGCTACTGCCATACCTAACACCGCAGTAATCAAAGCCCAATGGACTAAAAAACGGAATTCTCTCTCAGGTCAACAAGTCACCATTGAAAAAGTGGTGGGGTTTCTATCCACAGTATGTTAATGAGCTCTTGAATCAACCCCGATTTCATCCATCCATGATTGTCCTACGTTGTTGTAATCCTGACACCTCTATTTCAGTGAGGCTACTGACAGTTTTTGTTAAAGAATAATCAATTTAGTTCATACAAGCAACAGCTCGTGTAGTGGGCATGATTACTCAGAGCACGGAGGCGTTGAATTGTGATCAGGTCTTTGGCTGAACTACATGCCCTAAATTGATTATTTCCTAACAAAACGGTCAATGGCGTTGGTTTACCGAGAAATACATACAGACTATCTTTACAGCTTTCTATGGTGAGTGAGAAAAAGACAATTCAAAAGGTACTTCGATTCGACCAGGATTTAGTCCATCAGGGTTATTCGTAGGACGTCATAGTACAATGTTATAAAGTACCGAGATCACAAAGATGATGAGAGAACTAGTTGTAATGTGAGCTCACAGGCCATGGGGTAGAGCACAGAGAGAGACAGGCCATGGGGTAGAGCACAGAGAGAGACAGGCCATGGGGTTAGAGCACAGAGAGAGACAGGCCATGGGGTAGAGCACAGAGAGAGACAGGCCATGGGGTAGAGCACAGAGAGAGACAGGCCATGGGGTAGAGCACAGAGAGAGACAGGCCATGGGGGTAGAGCAGAGAGAGAGACAGGCCATGGGGTAGAGCACAGAGAGAGACAGGCCATGGGGTAGAGCACAGAGAGAGACAGGCCATGGGGGTAGAGCACAGAGAGAGACAGGCCATGGGGGTAGAGCACAGAGAGAGACAGGCCATGGGGTAGAGCACAGAGAGAGACAGGCCATGGGGCTAGAGCACAGAGAGAGACAGGCCATGGGGTAGAGCACAGAGAGAGACAGGCCATGGGGGTAGAGCACAGAGAGAGACAGGCCATGGGGGTAGAGCACAGAGAGAGACAGGCCATGGGGCTAGAGCACAGAGAGAGACAGGCCATGGGTAGAGCACAGAGAGAGACAGGCCATGGGTAGAGCACAGAGAGAGACAGGCCATGGGGGTAGAGCACAGAGAGAGACAGGCCATGGGGTAGAGCACAGAGAGAGACAGGCCATGGGGTAGAGCACAGAGAGAGACAGGCCATGGGGGTAGAGCACAGAGAGAGACAGGCCATGGGGTAGAGCACAGAGAGAGACAGGCCATGGGGTAGAGCACAGAGAGAGACAGGCCATGGGGTAGAGCACAGAGAGAGACAGGCCATGGGGTAGAGCACAGAGAGAGACAGGCCTTGGGGTAGAGCACAGAGAGAGACAGGCCATGGGTTAGAGCAGAGAGAGACAGGCCATGGGGTAGAGCACAGAGAGAGACAGGCCATGGGGTAGAGCACAGAGAGAGACAGGCCATGGGGTAGAGCAAAGAGAGAGACAGGCCATGGGGTAGAGCACAGAGAGAGACAGGCCATGGAGAGAGAGAGAGAGAGAGAGAGAGAGAGAGAGAGAGAGAGAGAGAGAGAGAGAGAGAGAGAGAGAGAGAGAGAGAGACAGAGAGAGAGAGAGAGAGAGAGAGAGAGACAGAGAGAGAGACAGAGAGAGAGAGAGAGAGAGAGAGAGAGAGAGAGAGAGAGAGAGAGAGAGAGAGAGAGAGAGAGAGAGAGAGAGAGAGAGAGAGAGAGAGAGAGAGAGAGAGAGAGAGAGAGAGAGAGACAGAGAGAGAGAGAGAGAGAGAGAGAGAGAGAGAGATCTCAAGGGAGAAAATTAGAGGTGCGAAATTACAGTAACACACACACAAAACTAGCAGGCCAGTTCATTAAACACACACACACCATTACCGGTATTATGTAAGTAAGATAAACTACACAGCAACTTAGACTTAAGAGAATCAAAACTACACACTGTAAACGCTTTCTCATCTTCGCACGCACACACACACACACACTCACCGCAACACTCTATTCATCCACAACCCAACTCCAACTGGATCAAGTAACATGCTTGCTTTTCAAAGGGAGTAAACTGAAAATAACAAGTATGACTCAGACATTGGGTCTGCATCCCAAATGGCACCCTATTCCCTAAACAGTGCACTACTTTCGACTAGGGCCCACAGGGCTCTGGTCAAAAGCACTGCACTATGTAGGGAATAGGGTGCCATTTGGGATGCAGCCTGGGTCTCTAGTGTTTCAATATGAGATTAATGAGAACAAATTCCCACAGCTCTGATGGCACTGTTGACTAGCTGTTTCTGTTGGCTTCGACAGTCAGCCAGCCACCCTGACAGTCAGACAGCCAGCCAGCCAGTCAGCCAGCCAGTCAGTCAGACAGTCAGACAGCCAGCCAGCCAGCCAGCCAGCCAGCCAGTCAGCCAGCCAGTCAGTCAGACAGTCAGACAGCCAGCCAGCCAGCCAGCCAGCCAGCCAGCCAGCCAGCCAGTCAGCCAGCCAGTCAGTCAGACAGTCAGACAGCCAGCCAGCCAGCCAGCCAGTCAGTCAGACAGTCAGACAGCCAGCCAGCCAGCCAGTCAGACAGTCAGTCAGACAGTCAGACAGCCAGTCAGCCAGCCAGTCAGTCAGACAGTCAGACAGCCAGCCAGCCAGTCAGACAGTCAGTCAGACAGTCAGACAGCCAGTCAGCCAGCCAGTCAGTCAGACAGTCAGACAGCCAGCCAGACAGACAGCCAGCCAGTCAGTCAGCCAGCCAGTCAACCAGCCAGCCAGTCAGCCAGTCAGTCAGCCAGCCAGTCAGCCAGCCAGTCAGTCAGACAGTCAGACAGCCAGTCAACCAGCCAGTCAACCAGCCAGCCAGCCAGCCAGCCAGTCAGACAGCCAGTCAGCCAGCCAGTCAGTCAGACAGTCAGCCAGCCAGTCAACCAGCCAGTCAACCAGCCAGCCAGCCAGCCAGTCAGCCAGACAGCCAGTCAGACAGTCAGCCAGCCAGCCAGCCAGTCAGTCAGCTAGACAGTCAGTCAACACAGGGGCTTTATTAGACTGATGATCATGATCTACCTGTCAAATCATTCCAGCGCTGGGGACGTTCTTTACGTTGTGTGCGTGTGTCATCTCATCCACCAATTTGTAGCACCCCCACCTGAAGGCACTTTTCTTACAGCAGTGATCCATGGTCTAGAGACCTACCTCCAATCCATAATCATTCAAACAATGATCGGCTATGGATACTGTATCGAGACACACCGTCATTGAAACCCATGATGGAAAGAGGCTATCAAATGAACTGGCCATAAAGATACAAAGAGTCTGGGCTGTGATTGGTAGGTGCATCACATCACTTATCGACTGCTGGCCAGACAGTGGAGTCTGACAGAGGAGTGGAGGTGAATCAGACAGTGGAGTCTGACAGAGGAGTGGAGGTGAATCAGACAGTGGAGTCTGACAGAGGAGTGGAGGTGAATCAGACAGTGGAGTCTGACAGAGGAGTGGAGGTGAATCAGACAGTGGAGTCTGACAGAGGAGCGGAGGTGAATCAGACAGTGGAGTCTGACAGAGGAGCGGAGGTGAATCAGACAGTGGAGTCTGACAGAGGAGCGGAGGTGAATCAGACAGTGGAGTCTGACAGAGGAGCGGAGGTGAATCAGACAGTGGACTACGGCCATTTTATTATCAGGATACATGATGCAGTTCTTGATAGAGAGTAGAGCAAGTATTTCCACTCATAAATAAAGAGACATATGTGATCATGTCCAAATGATTTATAATTACGTTCCGGCCCCCCGACCATCCCCTAAATAAAAAATCGTCCCGCGGCTAAATCTAATTGATGATCCCTGGAGTAGCGAGTACACAGAACAGTTGGGGGCGTCCTTTCTCAACAGGTATAATGCTTTATTACCTGTTATAAGCACATATGTGTCTTTATAATGTCTCATTGCAAGGCTTAGGTCTACAAATGCAGCAAATGTTCAACTGACCCAAATGGCTGGTATTCAGTCAGGATCCTGACAGATGGTATTAAGACATTATAGGAGGTCATAATACATGTCTGTGTCTCACATTTTTAGCACATCATCGTGCATTAACGATGTACAGTATACCCATTCATTCCAGTAACAGAGGGAGGATTACTTATATAGTTTAGTTGTAATTCCAGATCTGGTTTTACACTGTGAGTTTATGGTTGAAGTCAAATCCACTCTATTGTACCTAGGACAAAAACGACAGCTGATGCATTATGCACGAACATAGCCAGATATGGACGTCACTATGGATTACCATGTCTGGTGGTCGGCTAAATGAAGTAGTGTAATTGTAAATTGGAGATTTCATCCACAGTTCCACTGTGCTCCTAGAGAGTGATCATCCACTGTGCTCTTAGAGAGTGATCATCCACTGTGCTCGTAGAGAGTGATCATCCACTGTGCTCGTAGAGAGTGATCATCCACTGTGCTCTCAGAGAGTGATCATCCACTCTGCTCTTAGAGAGTGATCATCCACTGTGCTCTCAGAGAGTGATCATCCACTCTGCTCTTAGAGAGTGATCATCCACTGTGCTCTTAGAGAGTGATCACCCACTGTTCCACTGTGCTCTCAGAGAGTTATCATCCATTGTTCCACTGTGCTCTCAGAGAGTGATCATCCATTGTTCCACTGTGCTCTCAGAGAGTGATCATCCACTGTTCCACTGTGCTCTCAGAGAGTGATCACCCACTGTTCCACTGTGCTCTCAGAGAGTGATCATCCACTGTGCTCTCAGAGAGTGATCATCCACTGTTCCACTGTGCTCTCAAAGAGTGATCATCCACTGTGCTCTCAGAGAGTGATCACCCACTGTTCCACTGTGCTCTCAGAGAGTGATCACCCACTGTTCCACTGTGCTCTCAGAGAGTGATCATCCACTGTTCCACTGTGCTCTCAGAGAGTGATCATCCACTGTGCTCTCAGAGAGTGATCACCCACTGTTCCACTGTGCTCTCAGAGAGTGATCATCCACTGTGCTCTCAGAGAGTGATCATATACTGTTCCACTGTGCTCTCAGAGAGTGATCATCCACTGTTCCACTGTGCTCTCAGAGAGTGATCATCCACTGTGCTCTCAGAGAGTGATCATCGACTGTTCCACTGTCCTCTCAGAGAGTGATCATCCACTGTTCCACTGTGCTCTCAGAGAGTGATCACCCACTGTTCCACTGTGCTCTCAGAGAGTGATCATCCACTGTTCCACTGTGCTCTCAGAGAGTGATCATCCACTGTTCCACTGTGCTCTCAGAGAGTGATCATCCACTGTTCCACTGTGCTCTCAGAGAGTGATCATCCACTGTTCCACTGTGCTCTCAGAGAGTGACTGCAAGAATGTAGACACACAGACACACACACAGAAAGAGACACACACAGTGAGACAGAGACACATTGTTACACACACACTCCAAACTAGGGCTGACCCCATTTAGTCGACGGGTCGATTGTTTAGTCGATAGGCTGTTGGTCGACTGAGATTTTTTTAGTAGAGCAGTCGCAAATATATATATATATATATTTTTTTTGTATGGCACACAAGACACCTGTCTGATTCACGCCTGTCTCAGTGGACTAGTCCATTGCGGCGGCCACAGGGATGACACACCAGTATCGGCAGTTGTACATTTACTGTTAATTCCCATAATTTCTAATCTACAAAGTTTGTTTCGTTACGGTAATTTCTGTTAATGCATTCAATATATTATTATTCCAGTCTTTTACCATTCTCATTGTCGGAGTGGACACGATGTTTGCAGATCACACAACCTATACTGCACTTGTGAGAAACATTTTTAAAAAATTGTCCATTCCATAACTGGCACGCAGATCGGTAGAAATGCTAAGATAAATTGGCACGCAAAACAGGTTGCCGACCCCTGGTGTAGCCTATTACCAGCAACTTCAGGAGCGTAATGGTAGAATCTGCGAAGGCCAGCAGAAGCGGGAGGAGGATGGTCAGGTAGGGTACATGTTTTTTTCTTCTGGTCATCTTGATCTCTGGCTCCCTCTTGAGTCATTTATGTCTTAATTACTGTATTTCATCAAACAGTGCCCTTAAAGCATCAGACAAGCTCAGTGCATGTACGTGCTGGTCCCATGTTTCATGAGCTGAAATAAAATATCCCAGAAATGTTCCATACTCACAAAAAGCTTATTTCTCTAAAATGTTGTGCACAAATTTGTTTACATCCCTGTTAGTAAGCATTTCTCCTTTGCCAAGATAATCCATCCACCTGACAGGTGTGGTATATCAAGAAGCTGATTAAACAGCATGATCATTACACAGGTGCACATTGTGCTGGGGACAATAAAAGGCCACTCTAAAATGTCACACAACACAATGCTACAGATGTCTCAAAATTTGAGGGAGCGTGCAATTGGCTTTGACTGCAGCAATGTCCACCAGAGTTGTTGCCAGAGAATTAAATATTAATTTCTCTACCATAAGCCGTTTTAGAGAATTTGGCAGTACATCCAACCGGCCTCACAACCGCAGACCACGTGTAACCACGCCAGCCCAGGACCTCCAAATTTGGCTTCTTCACCTGTGGGATCGTCTGAGACCAGCCACCCGTACAGCTGATGAAACTGTGGGTTTGCACAACCAAAGATTTTCTGCACAAACTGTCAGAAACCGTCTCAGGGAAGCTCATCCGCGTGCTCGTTGCCCTCACCAGGGTCTTGACCTGACTGCACTTTGGCGTCATAAACGACTTCAGTTGGCAAATGGTCACCTGCGATGACCACTGGCACGCTGGAGAAGTGTGCTATTCATGAGTGAATCCCGGTTTCAACTGTACCGGGCAGATGGCAGACACGTGGGCGAGCGGTTTGCTGATATCAACGTTGTGAACAGAGTGCCCATGGTGGGGTTATGGTATGGGCAGCCATAAGCTACGGACAGCGAACACAATTGCATTTTATCGACGGCAATTTGAATGCACAGAGATACAGTGGCTTGCAAAAGTATTCTCCCCCTTGGCATTTTTCCTATTTTGTTGCCTTACAACCTGGAATCTAAATGGATTTTTAGGGGGTTGGTATCATTTCCGGGGCGGCAGGTAGCTTAGTGGTTAAGAGCATTGTGCCAGTAACTGAAAGGTCGCTGGTTCTAATCCCCGAGCCGACTAGGTGAAAAATCTGTCGATGTGCCCTTGAGCAAGGCACTTAACCCTAATTGCTCCTGTAAGTCGCTCTGGATAAGAGTGTCTGCTAAATGACAAAAACATATATATACGCAACATGCCTACCACTTTGAAGATGTAAAATATTTTTTCTTGTGAAACAAACAAGAAATAAGTCAAAAAAACAGAAAACTTGAGCGTGCATAACTATTCACCCCCCCAAAGTCAATACTTTGTAGAGCCACCTTTTGCAGCAATTACAGCTGCAAGTCTCTTGGGGTATGTCTCTATAAGCTTGGCACATCTAGCCACTGGGATTTTTGACCATTCTTCAAGGCAAAACTGCTCCAGCTCCTTCAAGTTGGATGGGTTCCGCTGGTGTACAGCAATCTTTAAGTCATTCCACAGATTTTCAATTGGATTGAGGTCTGGGCTTTGACTAGGCCATTCCAAGACTTTTAAATGTTTCCCCTTAAACCACTCAAGTGTTGCTTTAGCAGTATGCTTAAGGTCATTGTCCTGCTGGAAGGTGAACCTCCGTCCCAGTCTCAAATCTCTGGAAGACTGAAACAGGTTTCCCTCAAGAATTTCCCTGTATTTAGTGCCATCCATCATTCCTTCAATTCTGACCAGTTTCCCAGTCCATGCCGATGAAAAACATCCCCACAGCATGATGCTGCCACCACCATGCTTCACTGTGAGGATGGTGTTCTCAGGGTGATGAGAGGTGTTGGGTTTGCGCCAGACATATTCCTTGATGGCCAAAAAGCTCAATTTTAGTCTCATCTGACCAGAGTACCTTCTTCCATATGTTTGGGGAGTCTCCCACATGCCTTTTGGCATGGCTTTATGGCTTTTTTCTGGCCACTCTTCCGTAAAGCCCAGCTCTGTGGAGTGTACGGCTTAAAGTGGTCCTATGGACAGATACTCCAATCTCCGCTGTGGAGCTTTGCAGCTCCTTCAGGGTTATCTTTGGTCTCTTTGTTGCCTCTCTGATTAATGCCCTCCTTGCCTGGTCCGTGAGTTTTGGTGGGCGGCCCTCTCTTGGCAGGTTTGTTGTGGTGCCATATTCTTTCCATTTTTTAAATAATGGATTTAATGGTGCTCCGTGGGATGTTCAAAGTGTCTGATATTTATTTATAACCCAACCCTGATCTGTACTTCTCCCCAACTTTGTCCCTGACCTGTTTGGAGAGCTCCTTGGTCTTCATGATGCCGCTTGCTTGGTGGTGCCCCTTGCTTAGTGGTGTTGCAGACTCTGGGGCCTTTCAGAACAGGTGTATATATACTGATATCATGTGACAGATCATGTGACACTTAGATTGCACACAGGTGGACTTTATTTAACTAATTATGTGACTTCTGAAGGTAATTGGTTGCACCAGATCTTATTTAGGGGCTTCATAGCAAAAGGGGTGAAAACATATGCACGCACCACTTTTCCGTTATTTATTTTTTAGAATTGTTTGAAACAAGTTATTTTTTTCATTTCACTTCACCAATTTGGACTATTTTGTGTATGTCCATTACATGAAATCCAAATAAAAATCAATTTAAATTACAGGTTGTAATGCAACAAAATAGGAAAAACGCCAAGGGGGATGAATACTTTTGCAAGGCACTGTAAAGTGATGAGATCCTGAGGTCCATTGTCATGCCATTCATCCGCCGCGATCACCTAACGTTTCAGCATGATAATGCACAGATCTGTACACAATTCCTGGAAGCTGAAAATGTCCCAGTTCTTCCATGGCCTGCATACTCACCAGACATGTCACCAATTGAGCACGTTTGGGATGCTCTGGATCAATGTGTACGACAGCATGTTCCAGTTCCCGCCAATATCCAGCAACTTCGCACCGCCATTGAAGAGGAGTGGGACAACATTCCACAGGCCACAATCAACAGCCTGATCAACTCTATGTGAAGGAGATGTGTCATGCTGCATAAAGGCAAATGGTGGTCACAGCAGATACTGACTGGTTTTCTGATCCACACCCCTACCTTTTTTTTTTAAGCTATCTGTGACCAACAGATTAATATCTGTATTCCCAGTCATGTGAAATCCATAGATTAGGACCTAATTTATTTATTTCAATTGACTAACTTCCTTATATGATCTGTAACTCAGTAAAATCTTTGAAATTGTTGCATGTTGCGTTTATATTTTTGTTCAGTGTAGTTGATTTTTATAAAAACACATAGGATGTGTCTATATATGGAAAAATACACGTATTAAAATCAGAACAGACAACTTTCGGTCGACCAAGATTATTTTTAGTCGTATACAGCTGAATCACCAATCCACAGACCCTGAAGACTGAAGAAAAGTCAGATAACTGGAACAATGAACGTTGACTGTGGTTGTTCTGCATTTCCCCATTCCCTACTCCAGCTGTGAATTACCATAACACTGATACCGCCCGTGGTTAAATTCTCCCTTTCAGTGCATATCTGCCCCCAGCAACCGTGCAGCAGCGTAATTAAGACACTCACTTTAGAGGCCAGCTGTTATTTCCCTTTGAACTTAAGCTAGCTACTCATAGGCACACGACCATAAACACACGACCGTAAACACACACACACCAACAACACACACAAACGAATAAACACACATACAAACACACACGCTACACACTTGTGTGTGAAAACTATTACATGCCACATATTGACACACACACACACACACACACACACACACACACACACACACACACACCAAACAGCAAGCAATTCAGACAGCCAATACACCCAAGTATTTAATCAAGTCCGGAGACAGAGATAAAAAAAACATCTCTCTGTGATGAAGCGACTCTGTGTGAACAGAGCCATGCCCTTTTTACTGAGATCTGAGATCACCAGAGATCACTCCTTTGTACTGAGATCACCAGAGATCACTCCTTTGTACTGAGATCACCAGAGATCACTCCTTTGTACTGAGATCACCAGAGATCTCTCCTTTTTACTGAGATCACCAGAGATCACTCCTTTTTACTGAGATCACCAGAGATCACTCCTTTGTACTGAGATCACCAGAGATCACTCCTTTGTACTGAGATCACCAGAGATCACTCCTTTGTACTGAGATCACCAGAGATCACTCCTTTGTACTGAGATCACCAGAGATCACTCCTTTTTACTGAGATCACCAGAGATCACTCCTTTTTACTGAGATCACCAGAGATCTGCAATGAAAAGATCACGGCTGGACTGTCAGTGTTCTTCACACTCGCAGAGAGACAGAGAGACAGAGATTACAGTGAGCACACTGTAATGTGCCCATTTGGGGATGTGATAGTATTTCTGATTGGCTTAACGCACCACCACTAATGAGCTGCGGAGCTTCTCAAAGCAATGTTTCCTTCACCTCAAACAGCAAGGAAACAAAGTCTGTTTTTACATCCATTGAGAATGACAATAGTTCCTCAATGTATTAGAAACATCTTTCCAGCTCTCTCGCTTTTGATAACCACTCAGCGTGAAAGGGAAAAATGTCATGCTCTGATCCAGGGGAAACGTCATAAAATAGGCCTAGCTGATTACTTCTTATCCCTTGTGCAAATAGCCTACAGCTGTATCTGTCCCGAGCTCACTGGCACTGGAAACTCTGAGGGCCCAGAATATTCTATACAATGTTGCAAGTTTGCTAGTGCAAGCTTTGGCCAGACCCATGGTAATAGTTGATACAATGTTTCAAGTTTCTTGCCGACAGGCCATGCATAGCCAATGTGATTTATAGAATATTAATTTCTATCAGGATATTATTTGTTGGCTTTATAGGCTATTTTTACATAGTTTGCAATGGCAATAGAAGTTACTTTTTAGGTTTGTATACTTTTCATTTAGATTTGGATAAAAATTGTATTAACCACATGACAATGATTTTGAAATACGAAGATGTTATTATAAATGAAATGAAACTGTTCCACGAAAATGTGCATATGAAAACCATAACTGTCACGCAGTTCGGTAGAAGTTGTAAGATAAATTGGCATTCCACGTGAGAAAGGTTGGCGACTCCTCGTGTAGCCTATTACCGACAACTTCAGGAGAGTAAAGCCAGAATCTGTGAAAGCCAGTAGGAGGAAGGTTGGATCAGGTTAAGGTTTTTTTCTTCTGGTTATCTTGATCGCTGGCTCCCTCTTGAGTCATTTACATTTTTAGTAATTTAGCTGATGCTCTTATCCAGAGCGACTTACAGTTAGTGAGTGCATACATTTTCATACTGGCCTCCCGTGGGAAACGAACCCACAACCCTGGCGTTGCAAGTGCATGCTCTACCAACTGAGCTACAGGGGACTGCATTTGTGTCTTATTTTATCAAACAGTGTGCTTAAAGCATCAGACAAGCTCAATGCATATATATTATTAAAACACATACAGTGAGGGAAAAAAGTATTTGATCCCCTGCTGATTTTGTACGTTTGCCCACTGACAAAGAAATGATCAGTCTATAATTTTAATGGTAGGTTTATTTGAACAGTGAGAGACAGAATAACAAAAAAAAATCCCACTCTTAAAGGGAGTGCCCCTAATCTCAGTTTGTTACCTGTATAAAAGACACCTGGGAGCCAGAAATCTTTCTGATTGAGAGGGGGTCAAATACTTATTTCCCTCATTAAAATGCAAATACATTTATAACATTTTTGACATGCGTTTTTCTGGATTTTTTTGTTGTTATTATGTCCACAGAAGCAATCAATCAATTAGATTCCAAACTCTCCACCATGGCCAAGACCAAAGAGCTCTCCAAGGATGTCAGGGACAAGATTGTAAACCTACCCAAGGCTGGAATGGGCTACAAGACCATCGCCAAGCAGCTTGGTGAGAAATTGACAACAGTTGGTGCGATTATTCGCAAATGGAAGAAACACAAAATAACTGTCAATCTCCCTCGGCCTGGGGCTCCATGCAAGATCTCACCTCGTGGAGTTGCAATGATCATGAGAACGGTGAGGAATCAGCCCAGAACTACACGGGAGGATCTTGTCAATGATCTCAAGGCAACTGGGACCATAGTCACCAAGAAAACAATTGGTAACACACTACGCTGTGAAGGACTGAAATCATGCAGCGCCCGCAAGGTCCCCCTGCTCAAGAAAGCACATATACATGCCCGTCTGAAGTTTGCCAATGAACATCTGAATGATTCAGAGGAGAACTGGGTGAAAGTGTTGTGGTCAGATGAGACCAAAATGGAGCTCTTTGGCATCAACTCAACTCGCTGTGTTTGGAGGAGGAGGAATGCTGCCTATGACCCCAAGAACACCATCCCCACCGTCAAACATGGAGGTGGAAACATTATGCTTTGGGGGTGTTTTTCTGCTAAGGGGACAGGACAACTTCACCGCATCAAAGGGACGATGGACGGGGCCATGTACCGTCAAATCTTGGGTGAGAACCTCCTTCCCTCAGCCAGGGCATTGAAAATGGGTCGTGGATGGGTATTCCAGCATGACAATGACCCAAAACACACGGCCAAGGCAACAAAGGAGTGGCTCAAGAAGAAGCACATTAAGGTCCTGGAGTGGCCTAGCCAGTCTCCATACCTTAATCCCATAGAAAATCTGTGGAGGGAGCTGAAGGTTTGAGTTGCCAAACGTCAGCCTCGAAACCTTAATGACTTGGAGAAGATCTACAAAGAGGAGTGGGACAAAATCCCTCCTGAGATGTGTGCAAACCTGGTGGCCAACTACAAGAAACGTCTGATCTCTATGATTGCCAACAAGGGTTTTGCCACCAAGTACTAAGTCATGTTTTGCAGAGGGGTCAAATACTTATTTCCCTCATTAAAATGCAAATCAATTTATTGACATGTGTTTTTCTGGATTTTTGTTGTTGTTATTCTGTCTCTCACTGTTCAAATAAACCTACCATTAAAATTATAGACTGATCATTTCTATGTCAGTGGGCAAACGTACAAAATCAGCAAGGGTTCAAATACTTTTTTCCCTCACTGTATATATGGTAAAATACACATTTAAACATTTCGGCCAATGGATTTTTTGATTAAATTGGAGCTGGATGTTGATTTGGGGGCCTTAGGCACCCCACCTGGAAAATAATGTGGGTAGCAGATACACTGCAGCCCCACTTCCATAGTTTTTATGCTCACAATCAATGATGACAGCATTATGACCATCAATGATGACAGCGTTATGGCCATCAATGATGACAGCGTTATGACCATCAATGATGACAGCGTTATGGCCATCAATGATGACGGCGTTATGACCATCAATGATGACAGCGTTATGGCCATCAATGATGACGGCGTTATGACCATCAATGATGATAGCGTTATGACCATCAATGATAACAGCGTTATGGCCATCAATGATGACAGCATTATGGCCATCAATGATGACAGTGTTATGGCTATCAATGATGACAGCATTATGGCCATCAATGATGACAGCATTATGGCCATCAATGATGACAGCGTTATGGCCATCAATGATGACAGCGTTATGACCATCAATGATGATAGCGTTATGGCCATCAATGATGACAGCGTTATGACCATCAATGATGACGGCGTTATGACCATCAATGATAACAGCGTTATGGCCATCAATGATGACAGC
Organism: Coregonus lavaretus; assembly: GCF_964263955.1. Taxonomy (NCBI): domain Eukaryota; kingdom Metazoa; phylum Chordata; class Actinopteri; order Salmoniformes; family Salmonidae; genus Coregonus; species Coregonus lavaretus. The sequence continues at coordinate 40,597,736 of NC_140006.1, forward strand.
ATTATGGCCATCAATGATGACAGTGTTATGGCCATCAATGATGACAGTGTTATGGCCATCAATGATGACGGCGTTATGACCATCAATGATGACAGCGTTATGACCATCAATGATGACGGCGTTATGACCATCAATGATGACAGCGTTATGACCATCAATGATGACGGCGTTATGACCATCAATGATAACAGCGTTATGGCCATCAATGATGACAGCATTATGGCCATCAATGATGACAGTGTTATGGCCATCAATGATGACAGTGTTATGGCCATCAATGATGACGGCGTTATGACCATCAATGATGACAGCGTTATGACCATCAATGATGACGGCGTTATGACCATCAATGATGACAGCGTTATGGCCATCAATGATTACGGCGTTATGACCATCAATGATGACAGTGTTATGGCCATCAATGATGACAGTGTTATGGCTATCAATGATGACAGCATTATGGCCATCAATGATGACGGCGTTATGACCATCAATGATGACAGTGTTATGGCCATAATGCACAGTCAAGAGTTTTGTACTATGGAGGTGGTCATAAAATAGGCCTAAATCCTGCTTCGCAGAGGTGTATGTACTGAGGTGTGTACTAAGGTGTGTACTGAGGTGTATGTACTGAGGTGTCTGTACTGAGGTGTGTACTGAGGTGCATGTACTGAGGTGTATGTACTGAGGTGTATGTACTGAGGTGTATGTACTGAGGTATGCACTGAGGTGTCCAAAGCTGTATACTGAGATAAAGTCTCAGAGATAAAATCCTGTTTTTTCCCCAAGAGAGACCTGTTCAAGATGTTAGCTGTCTGCAACCTACATCTTCAATACAGCATAACCTCAACCGAACCTGGGCTTCCTTGGGAATGTGCCAATCTTGTCCATTCAACCACATCTGCATCCACATCAAAAACACAGCTAACATGCCCTCTAAAATCAATGGCACTGCAGCAATCCTGTGCTCTACCGCCCACCCCCACCCAGCTTTAGTTTGACTCCTTTCTCTTCTGTCCTCCTCCTCTGTCCTCCTCCTTTGTCCACCTCCTCCTCCTCCTCTTTCTGTTGTGATCAGCATCAGATTCAAGGCGGGGCCCGAACATATCCGCTGAGCTTTGATCACAAACCCCCCTAAAAGCATTGGAAGTCAGATACAACACACCAGGAGAGAACTCTATGTGTCTATCGTTCTTAGACTACTACTTCCACTAACATGGTTGGTACTACTAAAGCTACTGCTACTGACGCATACACTAAAACTGTATGTCTATCATTATTTATACTACCACTACTCAACTGCTGCTAGTCTGTTGCTAGGTTACTACAATGACGACGACTACAACTACTATACTGCTGCTAGCCTGTTGCTAGGTTACTACAATGACGACGACTACAACTACTATACTGCTGCTAGCCTGTTGCTAGGCTACTACAATGACGACGATTACAACTAGTATACTGCTGCTAGCCTGTTGCTAGGCTACTACGATGACTACCACCACCACCACTATACTGCTGCTAGCCTGTTGCTAGGCTACTACGATGACTACCACCACCACCACTATACTGCTGCTAGCCTGTTGCTAGGTTATTACGACGACGACTACTAGCCTGTTGCTATGATACTACTACTACTACGACCACCACTACTATATTACTGCTAGCCTGTTGCTAGGTTACTATGACGGCGACTACTACTACTATTATACTGCTGCTAGCCTGTTGCTAGGTTACGACGTCGACGACGACTACTACTGCTACTACTATACTGCTGCTAGCCTGTTGTTAGGTTACTACTACGACTGTTACCACCACCACTACTATACTGCTGCTAGTCTGTTGTTAGGTTACTACTACGACTGTTACCACCACCACTACTATATTGCTGCTAGTCTGTTGTTAGGTTACTACTACGACTGTTACCACCACCACTACTATACTGCTGCTAGCCTGTTGTTAGGTTACTACTACGACTGTTACCACCACCACTACTATACTGCTGCTAGTCTGTTGTTAGGTTACTACTACGACTGTTACCACCACCACTACTATACTGCTGCTAGTCTGTTGTTAGGTTACTACTACGACTGTTACCACCACCACTACTATACTGCTGCTAGCCTGTTGCCATGTTACTACTACGACTGTTACCACCACCACTACTATACTGCTGCTAGCCTGTTGTTAGGTTACTACTACGACTGTTACCACCACCACTACTATACTGCTGCTAGCCTGTTGTTAGGTTACTACTACGACTGTTACCACCACCACTACTATACTGCTGCTAGCCTGTTGTTAGGTTACTACTACGACTGTTACCACCACCACTACTATACTGCTGCTAGCCTGTTGTTAGGTTACTACTACGACTGTTACCACCACCACTACTATACTGCTGCTAGCCTGTTGTTAGGTTACTACTACGACTGTTACCACCACCACTACTATACTGCTGCTAGTCTGTTGTTAGGTTACTACTACGACTGTTACCACCACCACTACTATCCTGCTGCTAGCCTGTTGCTAGGTTACTACTACGACTGTTACCACCACCACTACTATACTGCTGCTAGCCTGTTGTTAGGTTACTACTACGACTGTTACCACCACCATTACTATCCTGCTGCTAGCCTGTTGCTAGGTTACTACTACGACTGTTACCACCACCACTACTATACTGCTGCTAGTCTGTTGTTAGGTTACTACTACGACTGTTACCACCACCACTACTATACTGCTGCTAGCCTGTTGTTAGGTTACTACTACGACTGTTACCACCACCACTACTATACTGCTGCTAGCCTGTTGTTAGGTTACTACTACGACTGTTACCACCACCACTACTATACTGCTGCTAGCCTGTTGTTAGGTTACTACTACGACTGTTACCACCACCACTACTATACTGCTGCTAGCCTGTTGTTAGGTTACTACTACGACTGTTACCACCACCACTACTATACTGCTGCTAGCCTGTTGCCATGTTACTACTACGATGACTACTACTAGCCTGCTACTACTACTACTACTACCACCACTCTGCTACCACTACCACCATTATTGTTGCTACTGCTACTACTATTACTCCCACTATTGCTACCACTACTACTATTGCTACTACTACTACCACCACCATAGCTATTGCTAAAACTGCTGCTACTACTACTACTACTACTACTATTTTTGCTTCAATAGCCACTAGTAATAGGCTATTAACTCCCCAAACTACTGTAATAAGGGTTGTGGTTGTTATTCAAAATGTAGTCACAACTAACTCTTAAGAAAAGGCCTATGTTTATCGCTACTTAGCCATAGACATTATCTCCGCCTTGACAGTTTAGCCTGTGAGAATACCATTATGCATTAATATATTCACAGCTAGCCAACGTTGGGGCCCCTTATCCCTTTTCCTCTGTCGAGGCCCCCGTCGCCCTTTTGAGGAATGCATTAGCTTTAGCATTTAAGTCCGGGGCCCAGGCAAGGCGTGACGCCTCCGTGCCGTGGCTGGTGATGGGGCGAGGAGACGTGTGGGCGGGCGGTGTGATTTCACGGCCCCAACTGATTGCCAGCCCAGCAGAGTGATTGAGCGGAGTAACCGTTCCATACAGGCTTTTACCATTTTAATCCAGCCCTCTGTGGGAGTCAGTGCGATTTAGCCTGCCTCCCACATGGCAAACTATTCCCTATTTAGTGCACTGCTTTTGACCAAGGCCAATAGGGCTCTATAGGGAATAGGTTGCCATTTGGGACATAGCCTTATAGAAATGTAATTACTAGAACGGGAAAAGCCCTTCAGCCCATGGCACTTTGACTGCACCCTCATGGGTAATTCTAATTCTATGGTGACACTACAGCTAGGGCTAAAGGAGCTGCTATTGTGACTGGTGACGTCAGAGGCTGCCTTTAAAACACTCTTAATGCAGCCTGGAATTAAATGTCATACTTCACACCATACCAAAGGGGCCAGGAGGAATACCTATAACTAGTCCTACAGGCTAGAATTAGGGCCCAGAGTATTCCCTGCATAGTTCAGGTTGTCATGAAAAACTCCTAGCCCTAACCATACCTCCAGACCAGACACTGTGGATTGGCTATAAGGGAGTGCTTCAGATTCCGAAAGCAGTTATATTTGTAGAAGACAGTAAAAAAACAAAATCAACCAATCGCAAAACGAAATAATCAACCAATCGTAAAATAAAGACAGAACAGTGCAGCCAGTCAGAACATCCATCCCTGAGGTTGTTGCTGTGGATTAACGAGAATGTCAGCTGAGTCAAAAGAAACTGTCATTTCCTCCGCAGTGGAGCATCAACGTGAGTCACTAGCAGTGAGCTCTGAGTGAGGAGCGGCAAGCAGAGTATTTGGTATGTGTGCAAACATCCCCCTTGTGTAGGCCCAATCTGACATCCATTCTGGCTGACGGGAGCGGTCTGCCTGTATCCCTGTGGTTCGGACTCGGGAGTCTCCCCAACAGGCAGTCGCTCTCTACAGCGACTCACCCAGATCCGACTTCTGTCTTATCAATCCCATTCTCCAGCCTTAACCTTGCCGCTCACCCAGCAGACTCCTTCACCCAGTTATCGTTGGAAAAACCTTGATATATCGCATACAACATTGGAAAAACAATATAAATAAATGACTGTGTCTACAGTATCTCTATCGGGAAAACTAACCCGATTTGAATTTCTTAAATAAACATTATAGGCTACTAGCAGTCTAGCACTGTACGATATAGCCTAGATGCACACAACAGGTACGTTGGGAAAAACATCTCGTTATCGATTCTAGCTGTGACATTCGGATGGTGTAGACTCTAGTGTAATGGAGTTGACCTGTCTATTGGGCCATGTCCCCAGACTCTGTTCCCAAATCTGTTATGTAGTCCCGTCCCATGTGGCTCAGTTGGTACAGCATTAGACTTGCAACGCCAGGGTTGTGAGTTTGATTCCCACAGTGAACCGGTACAAAAAATATATATGAAAATGTATGCACTCACCCAATGTAAGTCGCTCTGGATAAGAGCGTCTGCTAAATGACTTAAATGTAAAATGTTCTCTCTCGACTTGTCGTTTGGTAAAGTGCTTCTACTTTCTAGCTATCCCGCTGTGCCTCCAAGGGGGATAAATGTGAGCAGCACTTATGGTAAATAGCAATCACAAAGATAAATCTGCTACTGTATCCCCATTGACTGGATAGTGGAATAATGTCGTTTCCACAACCTTCTGTCAACACCGAGCTGGCGTGACATGTAAACCTTGTGTCGATGTTTTGACCAATGGTTTTGCGCTGCAATAGGAACACAATAACCCAAGGCTTTTGAGGGCACTAGCAACTCATAGAAAGTTAGTTGTGGTCTGATACAAACTGAGAAACAGCCTCTGTCAGCTACGAAACCTTCAACTGACCGTGTCACTGCCGATTCCCAGGCGAAAAAAGCCTAATAGACGTCACAATTAAAAAGGCAAATGACGCAAAATAACTCCCATTCCTACCAATTATTTCTCTTGTTTTTACGTTTCTGATGAGTATTTGTGTACTTTATTTTTACTGTGTTGTTAGGAGCCAGTAATACAAACAGTTGGCTGCTATAACATCTGTTAAACTGAGCTTAAATAAAGTTTGATTCAAAAAAAAAAAAAATTGTGGGTGAACACTGAAAAGGGCATGGAGAGAGCTAAACTGTGCTAGTGTGTGTGTGAGAGTGTGTGTGTGTGTGTTCGGTTTTGTGTGTGTATGCACGCACTTGTGTGTGTCCATTTATGTGTGTGTGTGTGTGTCTGTGTGTTGTTGTGAGTGATGCCTGCCCCTAACGTCCCTATTAATCCCCTCTCTCTGAGCATTCACTAATCTGCCTGCAGTGTCACACCCCTAATCTGAGATAAAAGCTGGATTTGAGATGTGGACTCCTTAATGATCACATTAGGGGACTGACTCTCTCTTATTGGGAGGACACAGTGGACTCCTTAATGATCTTATTAGGGGACTGACTCTCTCGTATTAGGAGGACACAGTGGACTCCTTAATGATCACATTAGGGGACTGACTCTCTCTTATTGGGAGGACACAGTGGACTCCTTAATGATCACATTAGGGGACTGACTCTCTCTTATTGGGAGGACACAGTGGACTCCTTAATGATCTTATTAGGGGACTGACTCTCTCGTATTGGGAGGACACAGTGGACTCCTTAATGATCTTATTAGGGGACTGACTCTCTTATTGGGAGGACAAAGTGGATTCCTTAATGATCACATTAGGGGACTGACTCTCTCTTATTGGGAGGACACAGTGGACTCCTTAATGATCTTATTAGGGGACTGACTCTCTCGTATTAGGAGGACACAGTGGACTCCTTAATGATCACATTAGGGGACTGACTCTCTCTTATTGGGAGGACACAGTGGACTACTTAATGATCACATTAGGGGACTGACTCTCTCTTATTGGGAGGACACAGTGGACTCCTTAATGATCACATTAGGGGACTGACTCTCTCTTATTGGGAGGACACAGTGGACTCCTTAATGATCACATTAGGGGACTGACTGACTCTCTCTTATAGGGAGGACACAGTGGACTCCTTAATGATCACATTAGGGGACTGACTCTCTCTTATTGGGAGGACACAGTGGACTACTTAATGATCACATTAGGGGACTGACTCTCTCTTATTGGGAGGACACAGTGGACTCCTTAATGATCACATTAGGGGACTGACTCTCTCGTATTGGGAGGACACAGTGGAATACTTAATGATCACATTAGGGGACTGACTCTCTCTTATTGGGAGGACACAGTGGACTCCTTAATGATCACATTAGGGGACTGACTCTCTCTTATTGGGAGGACACAGTGGACTACTTAATGATCACATTAGGGGACTGACTCTCTCGTATTGGGAGGACACAGTGGACTCCTTAATGATCACATTAGGGGACTGACTCTCTCTTATTGGGAGGACACAGTGGACTCCTTAATGATCACATTAGGGGACTGACTCTGTCGTATTGGGAGGACACAGTGGACTCCTTAATGATCATATTAGGGGACTGACTCTCTCTTATTGGGAGGACACAGTGGACTACTTAATGATCACATTAGGGGACTGACTCTCTCGTATTGGGAGGACACAGTGGACTCCTTAATGATCACATTAGGGGACTGACTCTCTCTTATTGGGAGGACACAGTGGACTCCTTAATGATCACATTAGGGGACTGACTCTCTCGTATTGGGAGGACACAGTGGACTACTTAATGATCACATTAGGGGACTGACTCTCTCTTATTGGGAGGACACAGTGGACTACTTAATGATCACATTAGGGGACTGACTCTCTCTTATTGGGAGGACACAGTGGACTACTTAATGATCACATTAGGGGACTGACTCTCTCGTATTGGGAGGACACAGTGGACTACTTAATGATCACATTAGGGGACTGACTCTCTCTTATTGGGAGGACACAGTGGACTCCTTAATGATCACATTAGGGGACTGACTCTCTCTTATTGGGAGGACACAGTGGACTCCTTAATGATCACATTAGGGGACTGACTCTCTCTTATTGGGAGGACACAGTGGACTCCTTAATGATCACATTAGGGGACTGACTCTCTCGTATTGGGAGGACACAGTGGACTCCTTAATGATCACATTAGGGGACTGACTCTCTCGTATTGGGAGGACACAGTGGACTACTTAATGATCACATTAGGGGACTGACTCTCTCGTATCTGGAGGACACAGTGGACTACTTAATGATCACATTAGGGGACTGACTCTCTCTTATTGGGAGGACACAGTGGATTCCTTAATGATCACATTAGGGGACTGACTCTCTCTTATTGGGAGGACACAGTGGACTACTTAATGATCACATTAGGGGACTGACTCTCTCGTATTGGGAGGACACAGTGGACTCCTTAATGATCACATTAGGGGACTGACTCTCTCGTATTGGGAGGACACAGTGGACTCCTTAATGATCACATTAGGGGACTGACTCTCTCGTATTGGGAGGACACAGTGGACTACTTAATGATCACATTAGGGGACTGACTCTCTCGTATTGGGAGGACACAGTGGACTCCTTAATGATCACATTAGGGGACTGACTCTCTCGTATTGGGAGGACACAGTGGACTCCTTAATGATCACATTAGGGGACTGACTCTCTCGTATTGGGAGGACACAGTGGACTACTTAATGATCACATTAGGGGACTGACTCTCTCGTATTGGGAGGACACAGTGGACTACTTAATGATCACATTAGGGGACTGACTGACTCTCTCTTATTGGGAGGACACAGTGGACTCCTTAATGATCACATTAGGGGACTAACTCTCTCTTATTGGGAGGACACAGTAGACTACTTAATGATCACATTAGGGGACTGACTCTCTCGTATTGGGAGGACACACTGGACTACTTAATGATCACATTAGGGGACTGACTCTCTCGTATTGGGAGGACACAGTGGACTCCTTAATGATCACATTAGGGGACTGACTCTCTCGTATTGGGAGGACACAGTGGACTCCTTAATGATCACATTAGGGGACTGACTCTCTCGTATTGGGAGGACACAGTGGACTACTTAATGATCACATTAGGGGACTGACTCTCTCGTATTGGGAGGACACAGTGGACTACTTAATGATCACATTAGGGGACTGACTGACTCTCTCTTATTGGGAGGACACAGTGGACTCCTTAATGATCACATTAGGGGACTGACTCTCTCTTATTGGGAGGACACAGTAGACTACTTAATGATCACATTAGGGGACTGACTCTCTCTTATTGGGAGGACACAGTGGACTCCTTAATGATCACATTAGGGGACTGACTCTCTCTTATTGGGAGGACACAGTGGACTACTTAATGATCACATTAGGGGACTGACTCTCTCGTATTGGGAGGACACAGTGGACTCCTTAATGATCACATTAGGGGACTGACTCTCTTATTGGGAGGACACAGTGGACTCCTTAATGATCACATTAGGGGACTGACTCTCTCTTATTGGGAGGACACAGTGGACTCCTTAATGATCACATTAGGGGACTGACTCTCTCGTATTGGGAGGACACAGTGGACTACTTAATGATCACATTAGGGGACTGACTCTCTCGTATTGGGAGGACACAGTGGACTACTTAATGATCACATTAGGGGACTGACTGACTCTCTCTTATTGGGAGGACACAGTGGACTCCTTAATGATCACATTAGGGGACTGACTCTCTCTTATTGGGAGGACACAGTAGACTACTTAATGATCACATTAGGGGACTGACTCTCTCTTATTGGGAGGACACAGTGGACTCCTTAATGATCACATTAGGGGACTGACTCTCTCTTATTGGGAGGACACAGTGGACTACTTAATGATCACATTAGGGGACTGACTCTCTCGTATTGGGAGGACACAGTGGACTCCTTAATGATCACATTAGGGGACTGACTCTCTCTTATTGGGAGGACACAGTGGACTCCTTAATGATCACATTAGGGGACTGACTCTCTCTTATTGGGAGGACACAGTGGACTCCTTAATGATCACATTAGGGGACTGACTCTCTCTTATTGGGAGGACACAGTGGACTACTTAATGATCACATTAGGGGACTGACTCTCTCGTATTGGGAGGACACAGTGGACTACTTAATGATCACATTAGGGGACTGACTGACTCTCTCTTATTGGGAGGACACAGTGGACTACTTAATGATCACATTAGGGGACTGACTCTCTCGTATTGGGAGGACACAGTGGACTCCTTAATGATCACATTAGGGGACTGACTCTCTCGTATTGGGAGGACACAGTGGACTCCTTAATGATCACATTAGGGGACTGACTGACTCTCTCGGACTGGGAGGACAGACGGACACAGTGCCGTGTGTAGGCCAGGAGTGAAAACACACACGAGTGTAGCCTACAAACTGGGGTTGGGCGATGTAAACCGTTGTCTTATCGTGATTATGTACTCATAAAACATTGTGATATACCATGGTACCGCCCCCTATTGGCCAACCTAAAACATAGTGATATACCATGGTACCGCCCCCTATTGGCCAACCTAAAACATAGTGATATACCATGGTACCGCCCCCTATTGGCCAACCTAAAACATAGTGATATACCATGGTACCGCCCCCTATTGGCAAACCTAAAACATTGTGATATACCATGGTACCGCCCCCTATTGGCCAACCTAAAACATTGTGAGAAACCATGGTACCGTCCCCTATTGGCCAACCTAAAACATTGTGAGAAACCATGGTACCGCCCCCTATTGGCCAACCTAAAACACATATGCGCGCACACACACACACACATATATATATATATATATATATATATATACTAGATGGCCAAAAGTATGTAGATACCCTTTTTCAAATTAGTGGATTTGGCTATTTCAGCCACACCCGTCAAGCACACAGCCATGCAATCTCCATAGACAAACATCAGCAGTAGAATGGCCTTACTGAAGAGCTCAGTGAATTTCAACATGGCACCGTCATAGGATGCCACCTTTACAACAAGTCAGTTCGTCAAATTTCTGCCATGCTAGAGCTGCCCCGGTCAACTGTAAGCTCAGCCATGAATTGGTACGCCACACAAGCTCACAGAACGGGACTGCCGAGTGCTGAAACGCGTAAAAGTTGTCTGTCCTTCGTTGCAACACTCACTACTGAGTTCCAAACTGCCTCTGGAAGCAACGTTAGCACAATAACTGTTTGTCGGGAGCTTCATGAAATGGGTTTCCATGGCCAAGCAGCCGCACACAAGCCTAAGATCACCATGTGCAATGCCAAACGTCGGCTGGAGTGAGCTGAAATAAAAGATCCCAGAAAATGTTTATACGCACAAAAAGCTTATTTCTCTCACATTTTGCACACAAATGTGTTTACATCCCTTTTAGTGAGCATTTCTCCTTTGCCAAGATAATCCATCCACCTGACAGGTGTGGCATATCAAGAAGCTGATTAAACAGCATGATCATTACACAGGTGCACCTTGTGCTTGGGACAATAAAAGGCCACTCTAAAATGTACAGTTTTGTCACACAACACAATGCCACAGATGTCTCAAGTTTTGAGGGAGCGTGCAATTGGCAAGCTGACTGCAAGAATGTCCACCAGAGCTGTTGCCAGAGAATTTAATGTTAATTTCTCTACCATAAGCCACTTCCAACATCGTTTTAGAGAATTTGGCAGTAAGTCCAACCGACCTCACAACCGCAGACCACGTGTAACCACGCCAGCCCAGGACCTCCACATCAGTCTTCTTCACCTGTGGGATCGTCTGAGACCAGCCACCCGGACAGCTGATGAAACTAAGGAGTATTTCTGTCTGTAATAAAGCCCTTTTATAGGGAAACACTCATTCTGATTGGCTGGGCCTGGCTCCGCAGTGGGTGGGCATATATATACACACACACACACACACATACAGTGGGGAGAACAAGTATTTGATACACTGCCGATTTTGCAGGTTTTCCTACTTACAAAGCATGTAGAGGTCTGTAATTTTTATCATAGGTACACTTCAACTGTGAGAGACGGAATCCAGAAAATCCAGAAAATCACATTGTATGATTTTTAAGTAATTAATTAGCATTTTATTGCATGACATAAGTATTTGATCACCTACCAACCAGTAAGAATTCCGGCTCTCACAGACCTGTTAGTTTTTCTTTAAGAAGCCCTCCTGTTCTCCACTCATTACCTGTATTAACTGCACCTGTTTGAACTCGTTCCCTGTATAAAAGACACATGTACACACACTCAATCAAACAGACTCCAACCTCTCCACAATGGCCAAGACCAGAGAGCTGTGTAAGGACATCAGGGATAAAATTGTAGACCTGCACAAGGCTGGGATGGGCTACAGGACAATAGGCAAGCAGCTTGGTGAGAAGGCAACAACTGTTGGCGCAATTATTAGAAAATGGAAGAAGTTCAAGATGACGGTCAATCACCCTCGGTCTGGGGCTCCATGCAAGATCTCACCTCGTGGGGCATCAATGATCATGAGGAAGGTGAGGGATCAGCCCAGAACTACACGGCAGGACCTGGTCAATGACCTGAAGAGAGCTGGGACCACAGTCTCAAAGAAAACCATTAGTAACACACTACGCCGTCATGGATTAAAATCCTGCAGCGCACGCAAGGTCCCCCTGCTCAAGCCAGCGCATGTCCAGGCCCGTCTGAAGTTTGCCAATGACCATCTGGATGATCCAGAGGAGGAATGGGAGAAGGTCATGTGGTCTGATGAGACAAAAATTGAGCTTTTTGGTCTAAACTCCACTCACCGTGTTTGGAGGAAGAAGAAGGATGAGTACAACCTCAAGAACACTATCCCAACCGTGAAGCATGGAGGTGGAAACATCATTCTTTGGGGATGCTTTTCTGCAAAGGGGACAGGACGACTGCACCGTATTGAGGGGAGGATGGATGGGGCCATGTATCGCGAGATCTTGGCCAACAACCTCCTTCCCTCAGTAAGAGCATTGGAGATGGGTCGTGGCTGGGTCTTCCAGCATGACAACGACCCGAAACACACAGCCAGGGCAACTAAGGAGTGGCTCCGTAAGAAGCATCTCAAGGTCCTGGAGTGGCCTAGCCAGTCTCCAGACCTGAACCCAATAGAAAATCTTTGGAGGGAGCTGAAAGTCCGTATTGCCCAGCGACAGCCCCGCAACCTGAAGGATCTGGAGGAGTGGGCCAAAATCCCTGCTGCAGTGTGTGCAAACCTGGTCAAGACCTACAGGAAACGTATGATCTCTGTAATTGCAAACAAAGGTATCTGTACCAAATATTAAGTTCTGCTTTTCTGATGTATCAAATACTTATGACATGCAATAAAATGCAAATTAATTACTTAAAAATCATACAATGTGATTTTCTGAATTTTTGTTTTAGATTCCGTCTCTCACAGTTGAAGTGTACCTATGATAAAAATTACAGACCTCTACATGCTTTGTAAGTAGGAAAACCTGCAAAATTGGCAGTGTATCAAATACTTGTTCTCCCCACTGTACACACACGTTTAAATACTAAAAACACAGTTGGGATATAGCGTGAAATCACATGCTACAACTGGACGAATCATGACTAAAGATAATGTTGTTGAAAGCCTCGGCTAAGCGGAGGCAAATATTTTCTAATATTTCTGATGGAGCTTCAGCATGGCAAGGTCAGGTCAGGTGTGTGTGTGTGTGGCACACAATTGATGGAGTGACAGTCAACTGATGAGGAAATTATGGGCTGGACAGAAGCAAAATCTACCATCTTCAGAACTGGATAATAATTAGCTTTGTCCTTTTCCATTTGGCTTATAGTTTGTTCTATCTCTCATAAAGCTGTGATTGAGAAGAACCTGTCTTGGCCTATAGACTCCTACTTTCATTATTGTCCTGTTTGAAAGAGGCACCTGAATGCTGATTGGCTGACAGCAGTGGTATATCAGACCGTATACCACGGGTATGACAAAACATTTGTTTTTACTGCTCTAATTACGCTGGTAACCAGTTTATAATAGCAATAAGGCACCTCGGGGGTTTGTGATATATGGCCAATATACCACGGCTAAGGGCTGTATCGAGGCACTCCGCGTTGCGTTGTGCATAAGAACAGCCCTTAGCCGTGGTACATTGGCCATATACCACACCTTCATCGGGCCTTTTTGCTTAAGTGACCTATCACCAGCCCGGATTCATACACAGCATTTAAAAAAAAAAGATTGATCAAAGCGGAATGAAGGCGGGATCTGCATTGAATAGCAAATGGAGAGTGGGCATTCATATCCTGACTCCGTTTATTTGCTGCTAGTCTGTGAATCTGGAGTATGCATGGCAGTAGACTGTTCGAGTTTGAGAATGCATCGGCCTGAATGGCAGCATGTGCTGTTCGAGTTTGAGAACGCATCGGCCTGAATGGCAGCATGTGCTGTTCGAGTTTGAGAACGCATCGGCCTGAATGGCAGCATGTGCTGTTCGAGTTTGAGAACGCATCGGCCTGAATGCGCAGCATGTGCTGTTCGAGTTTGAGAACGCATCGGCCTGAATGCGCAGCATGTGCTGTTCGAGTTTGAGAACGCATCGGCCTGAATGCGCAGCATGTGCTGTTCGAGTTTGAGAACGCATCGGCCTGAATGCGCAGCATGTGCTGTTCGAAGTTGTCAAATGAGGGTTCTTACGGGCATGAAAATCCTGTGTTTTCCTTTTTGAATATATTAGCAATCACTTAAAAATCTAAATACTGTATCAGCTATGTTCAGATTTAGGCTTACCCTTCAGCGCATCTCTTTGTGTGTGCTGTGTATCATCTGCATGTGTTCCGGTAGCCAGACTCACTTGGGAACAGAGTAGTTACTGGAGATACTACAGGAGAAATCCTCCTGAGACTGACTGGCTGGCTGCCTGAATGTCTGGCTGAATGTCTGGCTGAATGTCTGGCTGAATGTCTGGCTGATTTCCAATGGACCCATTGCTCCATTCCCAGATAAAGCATTTGGAAGAAACAGTATTTGAATATAGACATCAGACCCACAGATACAGAGACACACACCATTCCAAAGATGCATTTTGTTCTCAAGTTGAACACAATCACTCTAGATTGCCTGTGATATGTCTCTGGATCGCTCTGTAGCATTGTGTGGTTGATGATAGCACACAGGACAGACTCTCGCATGACGACGTGAGCATGAAAAGGCCCCTGCCTGTGTGTCTCAGTCTCACAGGATCCCCAAGGCTCACGCCAGGCAGGGGAGGAGACCAACGTTTGTGGAGCGCCATTGAATGCTGGCAACACACACTGACAACACAGACACTGGCAACACACACACTGACAACACACACACTGACAACACACACACACTGAGAACACACACACACTGACAACACACACACTGACAACACACACACACTGAGAACACACACACACTGACAACACACACTGAGAACACACATACACTGACAACACACACACACTGACAACACACACTGACAACACACACTGGCAACACACACACACACACTGACAACACACACACACACACACACACACACACACACACACACACACACACACACACACTGACAACACACACACACACACATACTGACACCACACACACACTGACAACACACACTGGCAACACACACTGGCAACACACACACACTGACAACACACAAACACACTGACAACACACACACACTGAGAACACACACACACACACACACTGACAACACACACACTGACAACACACACACTGACAACATGCAACACACACACATACACTGACAACACACACACACACACACTGACAACACACACACACACTGACAACACACACACTCACTGACAACAGACACTGGCAACACACACTGGCAACACACACACACTGACAACACACAAACACACTGACAACACACACACACACACTGACAACACACACACACACACACTGACAACACACACAAACACTGACAACACACACTGACAACACACACTGACAACACACACACTGACAACACACACTGGCAACAGACACACTGACAACACACACTGGCAACAGACCCTGGCAACACACACTGACAACACACACACTGGCAACACACACTGGCAACACACACACTGACAACACATACACTGACAACACACACACACACACACACACACTGACAACACACACACTGACAACAGACACTGGCAACACACACTGACAACACACTGACAATACACACACTGACAACACACACACTGAAAACACACACTGACAACACACACACTGACAACAGCAGGAAGGAAATAAATGAAAGAGACTTGGAGAGACAGCTCCAACTGGAGAGGACAGGACAGGGGAGGTAGAAGAGAGGTAGAGGAGAGGAGGCTAATTGAAGGAGTGAAGAGGGTTGAAGTGTCCTCAAAAATCCACCTCACATTAATTCTCTTCCAACATTATCCTCTTCCAACTTGTTTGTTTCTCAGTGAAAATCCGAGGTTGAACAGTGAGGCAGTTCTCTCTAGACATCATTATAGCGGAGCATTAAGATAGTTGAATGGGATTTCAAACAGTGGATTATCTCTTCTATTTTCTTAAATTGAGAGGGTGGTTTAAAATTGCATGCAGGGAATAGTCTGCGATAGATGCGTGAAACTGTAAAAACACAAAACATATCCTAGGCCTGCTTGCTTACTGGTACCTTCACTAGACCTATGCGGGATTCTATTCATCTTCTCATGCATTCACACCAGGGTTTCTGTTAGATGGTAATTGCCGGCTTTTGGCAGATAAAATAAATGAAAAGCCGATAAATAAAATGGTAGCCGGACAATTGCTGGGGATGCCTATACCCCCGATTTCACGCTTCATTACCATTGTCTCACTCCTTGCACGCTGCCTCTGCTGAGGAGAAAGAGAGAGCGAAAGAGAGAGACGTTGGAGCCTTGGCCTAGGCTCCTGTTGATTGCGAAGATGGAGGCCTTTCTCATTGAAATAAAACGAAAGTTTGAGTATTCAGAGTTTCTGTTGACCAATTTTTTTGGGCCAAATTAAGTTCCAACTGTAATGTTGTGTTTGCGGCAATATAATGTCCTGCTCGTATTTTCCCTGTAAACAATGGCTTGACTTACTTTTGATATTACCTTAATAAAGTTTAGAAACTTTTGTGAAGGCTCGGTGTGGTGTGGCTATCAGCCTTTTATACTGCAGGCCTATTTAGTCTTTAATTAGGATCCCCTTTAGCTGCTGCCGAGGCAGCGACTACTCTTCCTGGGGTCCAACATAACAAATAAAATACATAAATATGCATAGCACTACATTTACATGACAATTTAGCCATTCAGCTGACGCTCCCATCCAGAGAGACCCACAGCTAGTGCATTCATCTTAAGATAGCCAGGCGAGACAACCACATATCACAGTCGTATCCCAACCACGTATCACATACATAATACATAATACAATACAAAATGCATAAAAATGTCTGAAAGACGTCAATTCAAAACGTCACACATAGCCTACATATCAGTACATACACACAATATCTAGGTCTAATACATAGTACAGTGCAAATTACAATACAATATATATAAAATGGCTGTGTCTCTTCACAGTCCACGTCCTGCCATAAGGTGTTCTTTTATCTGGTTTTTGAATCTGGTTTTCGTTCTAGCTTGAGTTACCTGGGGTGGCAGAAAGTTCCATTTAGTCATAGTTCCATTTAATACTGTGTTTCCCAGCCTCTGTTCTGGACCAGGGGACTGTGATTAGACGTCTGGTTGCATGTCTTGTGTTGTACCGATGAGTGTCCGAACTGTGTGCCAACTGCTTGAACAGACAGTTCGGTACCTTCAACACATCAACATCTCGCACAAAGACCAATAGTGATGCAGTCAATCTCTCCTCAACTTTGAGCCAGGAGAGATTGACATGCATGTCATTGACATTCGCCCTCCGTGTACATAAGTGCAATACGTGCTGCTCTGTTTTGGAACAACTGCAATGTGCCTATGTCCTTCTTTGTCACACATGACCACACAACTGGACAGTAGTTCAGGTGCAACAAATCTAGGGCCTGTAGGACCGGTCTGGTTGACTGAGATGTCAAGAAAGCAGAGCAACGCCTTATCATGGACAGACCTCTTCCCATTGTAGTAACCATTGAGTCTATATGTTTTGACCATGATAGCGTGCTATCTATAGGTGACGCCCAGCAGTTTAGTCTCTTCAACTTTCTCAATAGCCACATTATTCAATAATAGATCCAGATTACGTTTAGGGTTGAGCGAGTGATTTGTACCAAAAATGATGCTTTTAGTTTGAGATATTTAGCACCAGCCTATTGCTAGTTACCCATTCTAAAACTGACTGGAGCTCTATGTTAAGGGTGTCCGTTATTTATTTTACTGTTGCAGCCGACGTTTATACTGTTGAGTCGTCAGCGTACATAGACACACAGGCTTTATTCAAGGTCAGTGGAAGGTCATTAGTAAAAAAATAAAACAATGGTCCAAGCCGGCTGCCCTGTGGTACACAACACTCAACCAACCCTCTGCGTTCTATTGGATAGGTAACTCTCAACCCATGATAAGGCAGAGGATGTTAATCCATAATGCCTACGTTTTTTCAGCAATATGTTATGTTAAGTCGACCTAAACAGCTCCCACAATCTTCTTATTACCAATTTATTTCAGCCAATCATCAGTCATTTGTGTCAGTGCCGAGCATGTTGAGTGCCCTTCCCTATAAGCATGATGAAAGTCTGTTGTTAATTTGTTTTCAGTAAAATAACATTGTACTTGGTCGAACACAATTTTTTCCTATAGTTTGCTAAGCACAGGTAACAGGCTGATTGGGAGGCTGTTTCAATCATTAAAGGGTTATTTGCTATTTCTGGGCAGCGGAATGACCTTTGCCTTCCTCCAG
The DNA here is from genome assembly GCF_964263955.1 of Coregonus lavaretus. Classification (NCBI taxonomy): domain Eukaryota; kingdom Metazoa; phylum Chordata; class Actinopteri; order Salmoniformes; family Salmonidae; genus Coregonus; species Coregonus lavaretus. The sequence continues at coordinate 40,616,191 of NC_140006.1, forward strand.
GCCTGAGGACACACTCCGTCTTCTAGGCTTAGATTGAAGATGTGGTAAATAGGTAAAGATGTGGTAAATAGGTAAAGATGTGGTAAATAGGTAAAGATGTATTCCGCTACCAACCTTAGTAATTTACCATCCAGGTTGTCGGTTCCAGTTGGTTTGTCCTTATTGATAGATAGCAATTAAGTTTTTCACCTCTTCCAATGGAACTTGGCAGAATTTACAGTGCTTGCCTTTCATCATTTGGTCCGTTATGCGTGAATATGAAGGCTTAATGTGTTGTCTGCATGTCATGCCTACATCTGCTAATCTTGTCAACAGAAAAGTTATTACAGTGATCGTGCAGGGTGAACTGCTCACAGCTGGCTTCCTACTAGGGCAAAACATCTCAGTGCTTACAGTATAACTCAGCTTCATAGGCACATGATTACTGCTGACAATAGCTGTCGGATTGACAGAGGCATTTAGAGGAACATAAATTCGATTACTTACATTATGACTGCCACCCCCCCTGGGAAAATTTACATTTGCAGCAGCACTACGACAGCTCAGCGACACAATGGTAAGGATGATCTGAGCAGGGCTTGGGTCACTGATAAGTCATTGTCTCAACGCAGCTTTGAAATGCGAGGACAGGGTCCAGGCAGCAAGATGATTTAGATGGACTCCGTCATTCCTGTAGAGCATCTTCTGTTTCCAAAAGGTGTCAAAGTTATCTATAAAAGTTATGCCAACAAGCTACAGTCAGGGCCGGCTCTAGCCTTTTGGGGGGCCCTAAGCGATATTTGGTTGGCCTCCACCCCCCCAAATGTTTTACGTTTTAAAGCTAACTTCCTGCAATTCTACACATTTTGCCATGACTTATGCCATATTAATGACATCTGAGTGAGAGTGACTAACAAAATCAATGGGGCCCCCTGGAGGTCAGCGCCCCTGGGCACGTGCCCTGCGTGCCTCGTGTGCCTTGCGTGCCTGGTCGGTATTCGGCCATGATTACTACAAGTTCAGATAGCTGGCTAGACTCATTTACCAATCAAAAAACTGTTAGCTGACATGGCTAATTGAGTGACTGTCAGTGACTGACATAACAAGAGAGAAATTGCTGATGCACAACCAAATTTCAAACTTTCTAGTATTCCAACTCTCAACTGTAAGTTGAGACCCCGAACTGAGTTCCAAACCCCACTAGCTGCTTGGGGCCCTAAGCGACTGCTTATGTCGCCTGTGCCTGGAGCCGTCCCTGGCTACAGCGGTCTTTTAGCCAGATGTGTAATGCCAGTAACCTGCTGAATCTTTCGCTGACCCAGCAATGGTACAGGGCCTGAAATAGTCTGACGCTTTTTGGAGTCTTTCAGAGCTAGAATCCATTCTTTAAAATCCAGTTTCAGCAGTGTTGTTTGACCCCACATGGACTACGACAGTGTCAGCCCCAGGCAGCTGTCATGGAACTGTAGGAATCAGCTTTGTAATGTCCTGTACTCGTGCTCCAGGATAGCATAGAGTTTTTGCCCCGGGACCCGAGATGTTTCTCACAACAGAGCTGCCGATAATAACAATAAAATGCTTCTCTTTATATAAAATATTATTATATAAAATTAATAAATTAGCCTCCTTCTGTATGCCTAACTGTTTAAAAGACACATCCTATCTAACAAGCATATAAGAGTGTAGCATTCCGCCGGCATATCTCTCTCTGGGGCTAAGCCTAGGTTTCTCTTCCTTATATACAGTACCAGTCAAAAGTTTGGACACACCTACTCATTCCAGGGTTTTTCTTTATTTGTACAATTTTCTACATTGTAGAATACTAGTGAAGACATCAGAACTATGAAATAACACAAATTGAATCATGTAGTAACCAAAAAAGTGTTAAACAAATCAAAATATATTTTATATATTTGAGTAGCCACCCTTTGCCTTGATGACAGCTTTGCACACTCTTGGCATTCTCTCAACCAGCTTCATGAGGTAGTCACCTGGAATGAATTTCAATTAACAAGCGTGCCTTGTTAAAATTGTGCCTTTGTGGAATTTATTTCCTTCTTAATGCGTTTGAGCCAATCAGTTGTGTTGTGACAAGGTAGGGGGGTATACAGAAGATAGCCCTATTTGGTAAAAGAACAAGTCCATATTATGGCAAGAACAGCTCAAATAAGCAAAGAGAAATGACAGTCCATCATTACTTTAAGACATGAAGGTCAGTCAATACGGAACATTTCAAGAACTTTGAAAGTTTCTTCACAGGAAAGGAAGACCCAGAGTTACCTCTGCTGCAGAGGATAAGTTCATTAGAGTTACCAGCCTCAGAAATTGCAGCCCAAATAAATACTTCACAGAGTTCAAGTAACAGACACATCTCAACATCAACTGTTCAGAGGAGACTGCGTGATGAGTCCAGATTTGAGATTTTTGGTTCCAACCGCCGTGTCTTTGTGAGACGCAGAGTAGGTGAACAGATGATCTCCACATGTGTGGTTCCTACCATGAATTATGGAGGAGGAGGTGTGATGGTGTGCGGGTGCTTTGCTGGTGACACTGTCAGTGATATATTTAGAATTCAAGGCACACTTAACCAGCATGGCTACCACAGCATTCTGCAGCGATACGCCACCCCATCTGGTTTGCGCTTAGTGGGACTATCATTTGTTTTTCAACAGGACAATGACCCAACACACCTCCAGGCTGTGTAAGGGCTATTTTACCAAGAAGGAGAGTGATGGAGTGCTGCATCAGATGACCTGGCCTCCACAATTACCCGACCTCAACCCAATTGAGATGGTTTGGGATGAGTTGGACCGCAGAGTGAAGGAAAAGCATCCAACAAGCGCTCAGCATATGTGGTAACTCCTTCAAGACTGTTGGAAAAGCATTCCAGGTGAAGCTGGTTGTGATAATGCCAAGAGTGTGCAAAGCTTTCCTCATGAAGCTGGTTGAGAGAATGCCAAGAGTGTGCAAAGCTTTCGTCATGAAGCTGGTTGAGAGAATGCCAAGGCCAAGGCAAAGGGTGGCTATTTGAAGAATCTCAAATATAAAATATATTTAGATTTGTTTAAAAAAAATTTGGTTACTACATGATTCCATATGTGTTATTTCATAGTTTTGCTGTCTTCACTATTATTCTACAATGTAGAAAATAGTAAAAATAAAGAAAAACCCTTGAATGAGTAGGTGTGTCCAAACTTTTGTACTGTTTATATATATATATATATATATATTTGTTTAAATATTAATATCATACAGTAGACATCTAAGCCTATAGGCCTTTGCATGCAATGCCCTGATACATTTAGTGCTCAAATCTCTGACAGCTGAACCGTGAAGTGGACAATTATTGTTTTAGGAAAATAAAAAGCAATAGGCTATATAGTTTTGCATATGCACATCGAAACAAGGAATAGTGTCTTTGTAATAGGCTGTTTTTAAGAATATATAAATGTGGCTCATTTGGCCAATATCCCTTGTTTATTGATGGCGCTATCTGCCTTATGGGTTATGCACCCAATGCATATGGAAGACCGGTAAATTTCTCAAATGTCCGATACATTTAAATCTTCCCGGTCACTTGTCCGGAGCAAAATTTTCCTAACGGAAACCGTGATTCACTAACACACACACATACACAGACTCTTGATCTGACACACCCACCATACCACACTCACCACAGAGAGAAGATGACTGTACAACCACAATGTTACCTGAATATATTACTCTGCAACTCTGTTTGTCACCTGACAAAGATGCCAGAGGGATTGAAATGTTGTCTGATATGTGTGTCTAAACAAGTCACTGGGGAGCATAACAGAGTTGAAAATTAGCGGTATATTCAGGTTTTTTCCTGTAGCACCAGATAATTGGACGTGCATATTTTTTTCCTTGTGAAGAGCCACAAGGTTACCTGAACCATTTAACCAACCCACATCAATACCTGTTACCATGACTCTGGTAGGGAACTCTGGGATATGGAGAAGGAGGAAGAAAGAGACAAAACACTTTTTTGAAAGCTTTACATTTTAGCTTTCACAAGACAACGCTCCAAATGTGGATTAACCTGAACCATTGAACCGAACACATTCATATCTGTTGTCTGTATAATCATAGGTAGATGAGGAAATGCATTTTGGAAGCTTTACATTTTCGCTGTCAGAACGCCGAAGACTACAAACGTGGAACCAATCACGTCAATATCTGTTGTACATGACCACAGGTTGGTGGCACCTTAATTGGGGAGGACAGGCTTGTGGTAATGGCTGGAGCGGAATAGTATCAAATACATCAAACAAATGGTTTCCAGGTGTTTGATGCCATTCCATGAACTCCATTCCAGCCATTATTATGAGCCGTCCTCCCCTCAGCAGCCTCCACTGATCATGACAGAACAGAAGCAATATAGTACTGCAGTGCTATCGTGGATAAATAAATACATCCTCTCTTTCTCATGGTCCCCAGAACACAACGGGGAGCGAGCGCTGCACTGGGACACAGCTCCAAAGTCATGACTAACCTCTGACGCCCAATCAAACTGGTTCCCCCACCCAAAATAACTTCCTGATTTATAAGCGGACTGTGTTGACGATTGGACACAGAAGAAGAAGAAGAAGAGACCACATCCAATCAGAGATTTTGTTCCAAATGGGACCTTAGTAGTAGGCCGTCATTGTAAATAAGAATTTGTTCTTAACTGACTTGCCTAGTTAAATAAAGGTTAAAAATAAGCAGTACACTATGTGTTTTGACACAGAAGAAGAGATGGATTCTGATTCGTATGGAGAAATAAACGCTATGGGGGATAAGAGGAAAGAGAGGGAGGGTTTTAAGCTCACGCCGCCTCCAGCCTCCAGAAGACAAGCCTGGATTTATTTTAGCTATAGAAATAGAGGAAATAGACTAGGACCTTAGGCTAACTGTTGTTCTTGTCCTTCATTCGCACTTGTATTCTCTTACTTATACTAGCACTGATTTCTGCAGATAGAAGCTATTTTGTACTTTCTCGTAATAATTGTGTCGTGGTTGATTTACCTACCATAGTTGAATGTACTGAATTGTAAGTCGCTCTGGATAAGACCGTCTGCTAAATAACTAAAATGTAAAATGTCTGATCAGAGACAAACAACAGAACTCTTTGAACCTGACATGGACAGTCTTTCTCTCCTGGTGTAGCGATCAACATTTTATTTTAAGGAGTAGACTATTGTTGTTGGAATATTAATAATATATGCCATTTAGCAGACGCTTTTAACCAAAGTGACTTACAGTCATGTGTGCATACATTTAACGTATGTGTGGTCCCGGGAATCGAACCCACTACCCTGGCATTGCAAGAATAGGCCTAGATCTATAATCAGCTATCTGAATGACAACCAAATAAAATAAGAAAACGGCCAGTGAGATTTTAAAGGGACGCTGTAAAATATTAAATGGCATCCTATTCCCTTTATAGTGGGCCCTGGTCAAAAGTAGTGCACTATAAAGGGAACAGGGTATCATTTGGGACATAGGGTATCATTTGTGAGATTATGCCAAGGCATCATGTCAGGGCACCAATCTGACTTCAGAACACTAGGGAGGATTCCACGATGTTATCAACTCAAAGAGAAGAGAAGAGTGTCTCTGCATTCTAAAATGGAATAACAAAGTTACGTAACAATGAGGAGAGTATCACAATGGTGTTATGGTATTCTGTGTTGCATAGGAACTAAATTGATGAATGTTTTTATATTTAATACAATACATAATATAATACATCATTCATAAGCAGAAAAATAAGCTGAGTGCAAAATATGGCACTAATATGCCACTGTGTGTGTGTGTGTGTGTGTGTGTGTGTGTGCGTGCATACATATGCCTGAATCTGTGAGATTAAACATGCATGTGTCTGTGTCTGTGTCTGTGTGCTAGCGTCTTCGTCCGTGTGTGAAGGTGTGTGAAGGTGTGTGAGGGGGTCGGTCAATGGGGACTACAGGGCTGGGATGGTTGGGAGGACGGGATAGAGAGACAGTGGGGTGCTTAGGGGGGGGCGGAGGGGTGGCGGAAGGAGGGCGTGTTGGAGGAGAGGGGGATGGAGACCTTCTGTAGAACAGCCACAGACTAGCATCAGACTAGCATCAGTACCAGCATCAGTACCAGCATCAGTACCAGCATCAGTACCAGCATCAGTGCCAGCATCAGTACCAGCATCAACTGGTTGTGTTGGTTTGAGAGTGCAGCGGTCTGTCTACACAAGAGAATGGCCATATTACTCAGAAAATAAATGCCATATTCAAGCCAGAGGAACACAGAACAGATTTCTTCAACTCAACCTACTAACACACACACACACACACACACACACTTTTCGACCATTATTCTACACGGTATTGTGAAGTGTGTACTGACCAGGACAGTGTGAAACCCAGTACAGTAATTGTTTAACCAGAGGAACAACAGTAACAATCTCTCCAGACCCGTTAGACCATCTCACTGGGCTGTACTGGCTTTGCTCTCTGAACCCTCTAAATCCTTCCCATTCTCTCCTCCTGCACAACATACGTTGGACACGTTCACGCTCCACCGCCACACATTACATCTCCCTCGGTCTTTGCCTTCTCCATCACACGATACAGTGAACACTGCTTATGTTCAGCCTCGAAAAACACTTTCTACATACTAATCTTCAACATAGAAGAAAAAAATGCATAAACTGTGCGCTCTCTAACCAGTCTTTTGCCATCTGTTTTTGCCTTCTCCATCACACGATCGGAAACTAAGCTTATTATACAATAGCCTCGAAAAGGAGCCACTTTCTCATTCATCTTTAACATACAGTACTACTAGTACGAGCACTCATTTCATTGTATCCAACCGATATAATAAAACCTAGCCGATACGAAAAGGGGAGGAATTCTCCAATATGGCAACGAGGATGATGTCTAGCGACAATCTGGTTCACAATAAAGCAATGCAATCACCCTTATCTGTGGACTCAGACAGACATAGCATACCTCACACCTGAGCTAGAGACAATAGTGAAGACTGCAAACTTGAAATAGACTTATTCCTGTCACTATATTATAACTTATTGATCACGCTACATGTATAACAAATGTACATGTTAGGGGTCAATGAAGGGTGAATAGGAACTTTGTGAATGGAAAGTTACTGTGAGAAGAAAATCAGAAATGATTCTTCTGTCAAACATAAGTTAACATCCTTAATTACTATTTACACAATAAGGAATACAATAAGATCAAAAAAGCTTTAATTGGAGAAAAGAAAACGACGTCTTCAGTCTTGGAGAAGTGACCGGATAAAGAGGAAATGCTACCTGATTGGTCGACCGCGAAGACAACAGCGCAAAAGTAGGGCAATATTGGGCAGCAGATAAGAAGTTCCAAGAAGTTGCACCCCTACTCTCGTCCTGACATATAAATGGTTGTTTGATTATGTGCAGAATGTGCTTACAGCTGAGACATCCAGTGGGTGAATAAACTTGGTTTGAGCTTTTTCTAGTTGTCCGTTTGAGTTCTTACTCTGTTTGTTCAGAACCTAACAATGGCATGTTGAAATAGTGCAATCATCAAATAGCGGTTGGCTCCTGCTAAAATGATTTTTTATTAGCGTAACGGTTTAGCTTGCTGACATTTTTGGCCTTTCCAAAAGTATTTCTACAGATGGCATTTCCAACATGCAACCCACTCACTGAAAACATAACATTCGGTTGGAAAGCAGGATTGGGGTCAATGCCATTTTTATTCAGTCAATCCAGAAAGTAAACAGAAATTCAAATTCTTCTCTGTGAGAAAAATATGATTTACTTCCTGAATTGACTGGATTGAAATGTAATTGAACCCACCAACCCTGTTGGACGTAAGAACGAGCAAACGAGTCCTGCAGACCAATACCCTAAATCTACAACATAACAAACGTCCCAGACAGTATCCTGGAGTGTGGAACAGTGACACATGAATCGTTTAGGGAGTCTGAGATCGATGCTCCAAATGACCGGTTTTCACAGTGAGGCCTGACGACTCGTCCTGCTGGTGTCACTGTCAGAGACAAGGGGGCTAGGATGCCAAGGGACTCAGACTTTATCGCCACAATATATATAAATGCTGTACAGAGTGGTTGTGTGTGTGTGTGAGAGAGAGAGAAACGGAGAGAGAGAGAGAGCGAGAGAGAGAGAGAAAGAGAGACAGATGAATAGAGAAAGAGTGTGTGAGAAAGAGTGTGTGTGTGTGTGTGTGTGTGTGTGTGTGTGTGTGTGTGTGTGTGTGTGTGTGTGTGTGTGTGTGTGTGTGTGTGTGTGTGTGTGTGTGTGTGTGTGTGTGTGTGTGTAAAGAGGGAGTTGCAGGAATTCCTCTTGAGCCACAATTAACTCAGAGAGACAAAACAGCACCGGTTTTAATTTCTGGACACTGGCTGGGCTGCTCCACTGAAAACGTAGGACACAGGCTGGGCTCACACAGAGCAAGGAGATTGGAATTCTATTATTTGTTATGAGTCTGGCAGCATTCTGGCTACCTATCAAAACTCTATGCATAGGCTTCTATACTGTATACTAGCTGTCAGCTGATTGCACTATGTGGGTGGGAAGAGATGGGAAAGATGTGCTGTCCAATCATCTTTCACGCCTCCACCACAAATTACACCAGAGGCCAGAGACCCAAAAATAGCCTGGAACTCTCGACAGTAGGAGTTAAATCACCTGCTATACAATCGGGCCCTAGAGCAGGGATGGCCCCGACCCCCATTGAAAGTTGCCCATCCCTGCCCTAGAGCGTCCCAACTCAGGTGTGAGGTTGCACCTGTCCCGTCTCTGTGTTATTTCTCCCAACTCTATCCTCCTGGTACCTATCCTCCTGGTACCTATCCTCCTTGTACCTATCATCCTGCTACCTATCCTATGCTCCTGGTACCTATCATATGCTCCTGGTACCTATCCTATCCTCCTGGTACCTATCCTCCTGGTACCTATCCTCCTGGTACCTATGCTCCTGGTACCTATCCTATCCTCCTGGTACCTATCCTCCTGGTACCTATCCTCCTGGTACCCTTCCTCCTGGTACCCATCCTCCTGGTACCTATGCTTCTGGTACCTATCCTCCTGGTACCTATCCTATCCTCCTGGTACCTATGCTCCTGGTACCTATCTTCCTGGTCTTTCAATCACTAGTGGGAAAGTGTTACATGTAAGGCAGTAGCCACCAGGTTCAAAATAGCTACCAAGAGATTCTGCCAGTAGAATTAAAGTTACTTGCTTTTAACATTATTTGACATACATTTTTATGATGCAAAGAGAGCAAACCACCATAATCTACCAAATATGCCAAAAAGTCACTATTATTCTGATTAGTCTAGTCATGGTCTGTTCCTCAAGTGTCAGGTGTGTTTATAGGCTACAAATGTAACGTGTATGCAATTGGAAAGCAATTGAAATGGGAGACAAACTTTAAAAGAAAACTTTCAGACATTTTTTTGTTTTTCCACTTACCACAGTTTTCCTCGTCGCTGTTGTCTGAGCAGTCGTCGTCGTCATCGCACCTCCATATGGTCGGTATACACCTTCTGTTATTGCACTGAAACTGGCCTTCCTCACACTCTTCTGCCTCTGTTTCTGGGGAGGAAGGGGGGACGACGACACATCAATATGGCCCTCAAAAGGCACACACTCAAACTGTCATTTGCAAATGAATGCATACTTGATATTCAGCATATTCATCCAGTCAGTAAGTATTTACGGAGGATTCTGTTATGAGCGTCACTTAACCCGAGGCTGTTTTGTTACAGGCAACTGTAGACACAATTGTAACGGACTGATTCTGTAGGCCTAACTGATCATTATAGGATAGAATTTATAATCAACCACATCGTTACAATGAGACAAAGATGAATACCCCTCATCCTATGTTGCAATTATATGGATGCTGCCTCACATCCAAGGAGGAACACATGTCAAGTAGACGCACACAATTCCCATACATTTTCTCATTAATTTTACATCGGAAATACAGTTTAAACGCCCCAAATTTGTACTGTGTGCTATTTTCATTGAGTTTTCAGTAACAATGAGGGGTTCTCCCATATTGTTGTAACACTGTAGCGCTTGGAATCAATCCCTATCATCCGGAGGAGACCGCATATGGACCCTTCTCTCTGTTTAGCGTATTAAGGGTATAATTCTATCCGATTAACATCATTTTAGGGATCAAAGAAAATTGGACCAACCTTTTGAGGAGTGAAGTTTTAGGACTAACAAATGAAAGAGCAGTAGTTTCCCTATATCCGTCCACATTTCTGGAGGAGGTGATGGAGCTCATACACGAACAAAGCCTGTCCGAAAAACCGTTCTTCTAGCGATGCGACGATGGTAGCCTACTTTACCGGCCGAAACCCCCCTTGCCTTGCCTCAGCCTCACTGCCAATTTGAATCGGTGACGACGGCGTGTATGGGCGGGGATTGTGCCAAGAAAATAAAGCAGTCTTTTCAACGCGCCCCATTCTTTGCTGCCGATAACGTGAATATGTGTAGTCTACTGCA